>NC_042991.1:3505000-3805000 GCF_901001165.1 Salmo trutta
CTATGAGGCCGTGGAGAGACTCTAATTTTGGTTTTAGAAGAAAACATTAATCATCGGCGTACATTGACATCTTAGTTTTTAAGCCACGGATTTCTAATCCCTTAATATTATTGTTTGATCTAATCTTAACAGCTAACATTTCGATGGCAATAATAAATAGATATGCCGATAGTGGACAACCTTGTTTTACTCTTCTAGATAGTTTAAAACTTTCTGAGATGTAGCCATTATTTACTATTTTACACCTAGGGTTACTATACATAACTTTAACCCATTTTATAAGAGATTCCCCAAAATTGAAATATTCTAGGCATTTATATATAAACTCCAGTCGTACTTTATCAAAAGCCTTTTCAAAATCAGCTATGAAAACCAGGCCTGGTGTCCCCGATATTTCATAGTATTCTATTGTTTCCAGTTCTTGTCTTATATTATCTCCAAGGTATTGTCCATGTAAAAAACCTTTCTAGGATGAATAATATCTGACAATACTTTTTAATTCTATGCGCCAAGCATTTTGCTAGGATTTTTGCATCCCAACACTGAAGTGTAAGAGGTCTCCAATTCCTTAAATGGACTGGATGTTTATATATACCACTTGGGTCCTCTTTCAGTAATAATGGTATCAGACCTTCCTGTTGCGTGTCTGATAATATCAAAAAGGTTTTGTATACTTCCACTGGTATGCCATCCAGCCCTGGAGTTTTCCCATCCTTAAAGGCCCCAATTGCATCAAGCAGTTCCTCCTCTGTAATTTGGCCTTCACATGAGTCTTTCTGAACAGATGTTAATTTTACATGATTATTAGGAAAAAAATCCATACAATTAGTTCCAGTTGGTGGAGATGGAGGAGCCTGAAACGAAAACATATTCTTAAAGTACTTTACTTCCTCTTTCAAAATATCATGTGTTTTAATACATTTTTTTGGTAGCATTTCTATATTGAAGATTGAAAAAGAATTTGGTGCATTTGTTTCCAATATTCCACCCAGTTCGCTTTATTTTTATAATATATTACACTGGATCTATCTTGAATAAGTTCCTCCATTTCTTTTTGTTTTTCCTCTAACTTATTCTGTGCCTCTATGGTACCATTTTTATTGCTATCTAACTACTGTTAGTCCTTCAATTTCCTTTGTTAATATGGTCTCTTTTGATCTAAATTGCTTTTGTTTTATAGATGAGAACTGAATTGCATGGCCTCTAAAGGCACACTTAAAAGTGTCCTATACAATAAGGGGATCTGCTGTACCTATGTTATGTCTGAAAAAGTCAGTTATAAATTCTTCTGTCCTAGTTCTAAACAATTTATCATCTAGTAGGCTTTGATTAAATTTCCAATGTCCTTGCCCACGTGGAAATTCTGTAAGAATAATATATATGCCAATTATGTGATGATCCGACCCCTATGAACAATTTAACTTTTGGTGCCAGAGAGAATGGCATAAGAAAGTAGTCAAGACGACTAGCTTGATTAAGCCTCCACCATGTATATATCACTAGGTCAGGGTATTTAAGTCTCCATATATCCACTAATTCTAATATATCCATGACATTCATGATTTCCTTATGTGCCTGAGGGTGATAGTTTGTAGTGCGATTTCCTTTCCGGTCCATAGAGGTATTTAAGACCGTATTAAAATCTCCCACCATAATAATAGAGTCTAGTGTTGCTTGTAGAGTTGATCAATTCTTATATATATATATATATATATATATATATATATTCAAAGAAGCTTGGATCATCATTATTTGGACTGTATAGGTTAATAAGCCATATCTGTTTATTGTCCAATAACATATTTAAAATAATCCATCTACCTTGATGATCTGTTTGGACAATTTGCACATTTGGATCAAAATCACTGTTAATTAAAACCATCACCGCTTTTGAATTTCTTTGCCCATGGGAGAAATATATTTCGCCTCCCCAGTTCTTTTCCACAAAACTTAATCTAAAATTGTTGAATGGGTTTCCTGTAAACAATAGATATTATATTCCTTCTCTTTTAGCCAGGTAAATACTGATCGTCTTTTCTTATTATCTGCTAGGCCATTACAATTGTAACTGGCTATACTTATTTCACCACTTACCATAATGAGACACAACTTTAAATTCTATTTATGAAAATATATGTTTGTAAACGTACCATTAAAAAGTAACATGATGATTGAGTGTCTATATAGCTGTACCATGATATTTGCATTGTTACTAAGTAAACCTCCAATTGGTCCGTACTATTCCACCCGCTAAAAGCCTTCCTCATCCCTAGTTGCGTTGTCATCCCAATGCCCGGCAAACCACCCCCGATCCCCTGTATCCCATAGCCTTGAACAGACTGGGATCCATCCTTCGAAAACAGAACACAGTGCCATTTACCAAATTGAAGTAAATCAATTGCCAAATGCATTTCCATCGCCCTCACCTCGATTTGTATTATATATAGCTGTGGATCATCCTCTATTGTCCCTAACATCTTTTACTCCTTCGCAACAGTTGTGGGATACACACATACACCCACACACACTCAACCCTTTCCCCCCACACAACCATAAGCTCATATTCTCAACAGTTGCACCATCACAGAGCCCAACTCAAGAAAGGTCTTGATTTACAAATGCACTTACAGTTGCAGCTGCATTAGAAGGCCTGCAAGACCTCGCAAAAAAATGGGCAGAAATTGAGAGATTTTATTAACCATTGTCACATCCTAGGTGATGGAGGTCAAATGTACACCTTTTCCCTGAAACACCCACAATACGGTCACCCGTATTGACCATATTCCCAAGCATCTCCATGCAGTCAGACTTTTGATTTTGTGCCACCAGGGTCACAATAATATACCCCCTCTCTGAATGTCCGAGTGTGACCCCCTCCCCATGGGTTACTGCAGCTAGTGTTGCCAGCACTGCCACTGCCTGGGTGGGGGCACCCCACCGGAATCCTAGGTACAAGGTCATCAAGGTTCTCATTAGCAGCTTTGAGCATTTATTTGTGTAGTATGCTCTCCCTTTAGGGGGCTTTGGCTTTGCAGGACCAACCCTGCCAAGCAGGCTCAGAATCTTGAGGGGGCAGTGCTGCTCTTGGTCTCTGACTGCATTTTGGCTGCATAGAGACCACTTACAGCAGGCACATAAAACAGTTAGGGACTTTTCCTTAGTATCTGGGTCATTCAGGTGGGTGTCTTGGGTATAGGATTGTGGACTGTACCATTAAATTAGGATCATAAATAAATAATTAGATCTAATTGATTTAAAAAATGTAGTTCCCCATGATAGGACAATAAATACATTAAATGTATAATTTATTTTAAAACTGTTCCACCATGATAGGACAACAAATAAATAAATAAATAAGACGTATAATTAATTATAAAAGTATATCCATCATCTGAACAACATTGAAAGCCCTCTCACACCCCGGCTCACAGCAATACATTGGTTCTGGGATATGCAGCCATTTCATTACTCACTCACTCAACTTTCCCAATCATAACAAATAAAAAAACAAGATAAACACACCCACCATCCACACATACTGCACCTTCTGTTTACTTTGTTTTTATCTTCACTATGTTGAATTAGTGCTTGTGTGTTCCAATTAGTTATATGTGAAGATATTTACAAAATAAAATTTTTTATTGTATTGTTACAATCTATAACCGGGCTAGAATTGTGTTTCATTATTTTCCTCATGTATGAGAACTATCTAGTTACTGGGCAGAAGTAGTAACCAGATTAAATCGGGTACGTTTTTTATCCGGCCGTGCAAATACTGCCCCCTAGCCCTAACAAGTCTGTATTGAAGACTCATCTCTTCAGTAGGTCCTATGATTGAGTGTAGTCTGGCCCAGGGGTGTGAAGGTGAACAGAAAGGCACTGGAGCGACGAACCGCCCTTGCTGTCTCTGCCTGGCCAGTTCCCCTCTCTCTACTGGGATTCTCTGCCTCTAACCCTATTATAGGGGCTGAGTCACTGGCTTACTGGTGCTCTTCCATGCCGTCCCTATGAGGGGTGCGTCACTTGAGTGATCTTCCTGTCCGGGTTGGCGCCCCACCTCGGGTTCGTGCTGTGGAGGAGATCTTCGTGGACTATACTAGGCCTTGTCTCAGGGTAGTAAGTTGGTGGTTTGAAGATATCCCTCTAGTGGTGTTGGGGGCTGTGCTTTGGCAAAGTGGGTGGGGTTATATCCTGCCTGTTTGGCCCTGTCCGGGGGTATCATCGGACGGGGCCACAGTGTCTCCCGACCCCTCCTGTCTCAGCCTCCAGTAATTGTGCTGCAATAGATTGTGTCGGGGGGCTAGGGTCAGTCTGTTTTAACTGGAGTATTTATCCTGTCTTATCCGGTGTCCTGTGTGAATTTAAGTATGCTCCCTCTAATTCTCTCTCTCTTTCTCTCTTTCTCTCTCTCTCTCTCTCTCTTTCGGAGAACCTGAGGCTTAGGACCATGCCTCAGGACTACCTGGCCTGATGACTCCTTGCTGTCCCCAGTCCACCTGGTCGTGCTGCTGCTCCAGTTTCAACTGTTCAGCTTGCGGCTATGGAACCCTGACCTGTTCACCGGACATGCTACCTTGTCCCGGAACTGCTGTTTTCAACTCTCTCACTCTCTATCACACCTGCTGTCTCTAACTCTGAATGATTGGCTATGAAAAGCCAACTGACATTTACTACTGAGGTGCTGACCTGAGGCACCCTCTACAACCACTGTGATTATTATCATTCGACGCTGCTGGTCATCTATGAACGTTTGAACATCTTGGTCATGTACTGTTATAATCTCCACCCGGCACAACCAGAAGAGGACTGGTCACCCCTCAGAGCCTTGTTCCTCTCTAGGTTTCTTCCTAGGTTCCTTCCTTTCTAGGGAGTTTTTCCTAGTCACCGTGCTTCTACATCTGCATTGCTTGCTGTTTGTGGTTTTAGGCTGGGTTTCTGTATAGCACTTTGTGACATTGGGTTATGTAGAAAGGGCTTTATAAATACATTTGATTTGATTGATTGATTATCTTTTTGTGATTTCAAAATTCTGACAAATTAGCAAAGTAAAATCCAAACATTTAGGAAAAGTCAGGGAAGGAACAGGAAGTTCCTTCCCTCTCTACTCAATTAAATGTAATTTTTAAAATAACCATGGAGTAGTCTTTGTGTCTCTGAACAACTGGTTATCAATATATAGTTTATCGACGACGAGAGCTACTCGTTTCCCTTTTAATCTATTTTCTTTGAAAATTGGATACAGAACTTTACGCCGTTCTGCAATTTCAAGACGGCTCAAGGTCATTGGCCTCAGATAAAATTACATCAAATCACGTTAAATCTACCAAAGCTTTGATTGGACTGATCATATCAACATCATACCTTCAAAATCTTAGCTAGCAAGCTAGCAGTCATCATCATGAATTAAGTCGACAATCTACTGGCAAATCCTTTTCAATCCTTGTCATATGAAGAGAAATTATAGATAAAACATATCGGTGCTCATTGCCCATTGGAAATAAACATTACACAACAAGATGGAAATTGCAAATTCCTGTTCAAGTGAGCACAGCACAACAAGGTGAGTCCAAATATGTATTGTATGCAACTGCATACATTATGTAATATGCCAGGGAGATATGTATACTGTAGCTAAGAAAGTAATACTAAGTGTATGTTGTGTAATAAGCTGTTAGTAGCCCATGTGTCTCACCCTAATAATTTGATCCCTTTCCCCCTCATAACTTAGCCTAGCTTTCCTGACTTGGTGGTGCACATGTAGCCTGCTTTAGAGAAATGCAATAATCAAATATTTGTATAGCTTTCATTGTTTGCGTATATGCCCCCTTTATTTATCCTATGGTTCTGACTTGGTGTACAGGGAGAATACTGTAAGAACGGCCCATGTTCTGAATTCTGTCACTTTACATTTTAAAAGTCCTGAACAAATAGTTATATTGACTACGTTCATCCTAGCTCGCTCATTGATGTCTTAATTGCAATTACAGATTGCCTCTAATCCACTTGTTGTCCCCTTATGCCATAGTTTGTACATCAAGTCAGCCATATCAGCTATGTTTTTTAAAAAGGCACTACGTGAGGCTGAATTCATTGTTTCTTTGTCAGACAAAGCTCCGCTGATAGCCAGGTATAATGGTGGTAAGGATTCACTCCATGGTGCTGAAAGCTCTGGGACAGCTTTATGTAGGTCCTAACAGTTTGTGGCACCGTTTGTCACCGTTATAGTGCAAGTAATTTATTTTTTTGTTTTGTGTTGTGTAGTGGCATGCAGGCATGCATCTAAAAAAATGTTTTAGTTTGCCCTATGAAGATTTACATGGTAAATTTGCCACTGATGCGCACACGCACATATACACACACACACACACACACACACACACACACACACACACACACACACACACACACACACACACACACACACAGACAGACTGGAGAATGTCACTCAGGTAGCTGCCTGCCTCTGTCTGCTTTCAACTACTCAACTGCTTAGTCTCACGGTCTTTCTGCTCTTCCCATATGGGATATATTTGCTACACTATAATGCGCTAGTTTACATTTGCTTTTCTTATGATACGGATTGTATCGAAGCATCATATCATTATATCATCTAGTTTTCCATGTCTAGTTTTTCCATGTCATTGCACAAGCGCATAGGAGCAACTGACATTGGGATGGACACATTTAGATTTTTCTTTTACAGGTTTTAAAAAAAGGATACAGACAATCCTTAACTTACAAATGGGCAAATTTACGATGCTAAGGGGGGACTTGCAGAGGGGCACTTACTCTGGTACAGTCCAATCAGTCTTAGGTCCATGGCCATTCATACTGTACTGAATACCAGTGTGACTGTTAACCCTTGTATTGTCTTAAGGGTCAAAAACGATCTGCCACTGTTAAACAGCAGAGAAAACCCACCAAATTATATTTTTTCATCTTGACATTTGATGACTTTTCCTAGAATGATCCCAACATTAGAAAAAGTGAAACATCACCTTTGTTCATATTTCCATGAAAGCTGTACACCACCAGCGTACAAAGATTGTTTTAGGGTCATTTTTGACCTCGGCAATTATAAAATAATTTACACACCACAAAAACTACAAAGATATACAAACACACAAGGACAAATTGAGATTGTGTGCTACTGATTGAACTCAGACAAAACTTTATTGTGCATGTGCAGCATCTCCCCTCCACGAACCCACACATGACTCAAGTTCACAGACAAAATAAACAACATTTGAGACAAAATAGACATTTCTTGAAGCATTGTTTACTAATGGGGAATGTAGTCAGAGGCTATAACGGTGCTGCAGATGACAGTCCCCCCAGTTCTCTCTTTGCTGAAGCCATGAGTGCATGTTTCAGTGCCCAACAGGTTGTAGATCAGATTTTTTCAGATGTCCAGGAGGAATAAAAGAACAATGATTTAGAAGAGGTTTCTGAGAAGAAAATGGGGAAGAATACAACCCAGAGCACGATGCATCATCTTCAGATGAAGAAGAAATTCCCCAAGCTGAAAGAGACATTTTTGACAAAGAACAGCAAAATAACATGGTCCTTGTCACCATATGACAACCAGAGCAGGATGGCAGTACAACATGTCATAAGGATGACCCCAGGGCCCACAAGACATGCAGTTGACCATGCCCAAGACATCGCCTCAACATTCTACATGTTCATCACACCAGCTGTCAAAAAAATCATCCTGCTTGATCCAGTCGTGGTGGGTAGTTCTGTAACGGCTGTCGTAGAGAGGGTACCAAAGCACAGCGTGTTGATTGCTCAAATTTGGAGGGTTTCCGTAAATATGGAGACAACTAGAAAAGGATGGATGAGATTGACCTGCGTGCCTACATAGGGATGCTGATCTCAGTGTGTGTGTGTATAGGTCCTGAGGCGAGGCTACATGTAGTCTCAGGGATGCACAGAGAGAAAGGCGATTATGATGCCACTGAAAGTCTTTCACACTTTCTCAAGAATGCTACAATTTGATAACCGTGAGTCAAGACCTGCAAGACATGTGAGATACAAACTGGTGGCCATAAGAGAGGTCTGGGAGAAGTGGGTGGAGCGTCTGCCATACCTCTACAACCCTGGGCCTGAAGTAACAGCTAGAGCAACTGGTTACATTCAGAGGTATATTTTTATTTTCATTTCTGTAATGTGATTTTCACTGTTAATTTAATTACGTAATATCATTGATTTTATGTGATTGTTTGATGCTGATAGTAATCTCTTTTGTCAAAAGGTCGCTGTCCTTTCCGGCAGTATATGCCCAGCAAGCCAGCAAAGTTTGGCATCAAGATATGGGTGGCCTGTGATGCTGTAACGGCTGTCGTAGAGAGGGGACCAAAGCGCAGCGTGTTGATTGCTCATGATGATTATTTATTATAACTCAAAACACTAATGGAAAAATAACAAAGAGAAAAACAAAAGCACACAGTTCTGTCAGGTACATAGACTAAACAGAAGACAACTACCCACAAACACAGGTCGAAAAAAACCCTACTTAAGTATGATCTCCAATTAGAGACAACGTGGACCAGCTGCCTCTAATTGGAGATCATCCCCCCCCAAAAACAGAAAACTAGAGGAGGCGGCTCCGGTTCGGGGCGTAACACCGCTCCACCCGCTGATCCCTCTGCTTTAGTACCACCGGACCGTGGATCGTCGGAGGAGGAACCGGACTGGGGAGTGTCGCTGGAGGCGCCGGACTGGGGAGCATCGCTGGAGGCTCTGGACTGGGCAGGCGCACTGAAGGCCTAGTGCGTGGAGCCGGGACAGGTGGCACCAGACTGGTGACACGCATTTCAGGGCGAATGCGAGGAGCAGAGACAGGACGTACCGGGCAGTTGAGACGTACTGGAGATCTGGTGTGTATAGCCGGTATCACTTGTTCCAGAACTTCCACACACTTCTTAGGACGAGTACGGGGAGCTGACTCAGGTGGCACCAAACTGACGACACGTTCCTTTGGGAAAAACTTGTGCGTCCTCCACCAACTCAACAAGCCATTTCTCCCTTCTCCAAATTTTCCCTCCTCTCCCGGATTGGCTCTGGTTTACTCCTCAGCTCCGCCGACTGCTTCATGTGCCCCCCACCCAAAATTGTCTTTGTGTTTCTGTAGCCTCTCGTGCCTGCCCGGCAGGCTTCTATATCTGTCCAATACTTGGCCCCAAGTCCAGTTTATCCTCTCTAGCCTCTCCTCCAGAGACCAGGAATCCATCTCCTCCCAGGGACGCTGCTTGATCCAGTCGTGGTGGGTAGTTCTGTAACGGCTGTCGTAGAGAGGGTACCAAAGCACAGCGTGTTGATTGCTCATGATGATTATTTATTATAACTCAAAACACTAATGGAAAAATAACAAAGAGAAAAACGAAAGCACACAGTTCTGTCAATTACATAGACTAAACAGAAGACAACTACCCACAAACACAGGTGGAAAAAAACCCTACTTAAGTATGATCTCCAATTAGAGACAACGAGGACCAACTGCCTCTAATTGGAGATCATCCCAAAAAACAACAACATAGAAATAGAAAACTAGAACCTAAACATAGATATACAAAACATAGAAAAACACAAAACACCCCCTGTCACGCCCTGACCTACTCTACCATAGAAAATAACATCTTACTATGGTCAGGACGTGACAGATGCACAATCCAGCTACGCTTGATGTGACAGATGGACTGAGGGGGCATGTATGTTTACACCTATGCAGTACCTTTAGCAATAATAATAAACCTCTACTTTAGTAAAGAAAACAATTATGACAGGTGTGTGGTAATAAAACCCATATATTCACAAAGTTTGTGATGAATGACAGGTTGTTTCTTCATGCAAAATAGATTTGGGGTTTAAAATTCAAATAAGCTGCTTTATTTAGTGAAGGCGGGTCATTTTTGACCCTTAGGACAAGGGGAGTATACAGAATGTTAACACTACACAAGGGTTAAAACCTCTTAAACTTGAAGTTTCCTATTTAGGGGACTTTGAGTGGGTCTGGATCGGTTCTGAATGGCTGATTTTTGTGTACATACATTATTTATCATATTTGTACTCTGTACTTGAGCTTGTGCCCTCAAAACAGACTACACTTCAGCAATGTATAACTAGTTTTACCAGAAAGGTGAGATTTGTATCTTTCTGGCAGTATAAGGATTAAGCATTGGTCTTGTTTATGGCCCATACTTTTTGGTATGTCTACTTAGGTGGAAATATACATTTTGACATTACATTTAAATGTAACTGGTTTAATATGGATCTATTCAATTAAACAACCATTTTGTACTCGTTCTCTGCTAGTGTATGATTAATTTCCTAGTTTATTTCTCACTTCCCCAATGTCAGGTAGTTACTACGGCTGCTCTTAATATTGTATGATTTGAAAAATAACATAATATTTTAAATGTATAATACAGTTATTATATTGTAATAATAACCAGCAACATGCACAGTTAACTGTTTTCATTAAAAAAAAGCTAGGCATGAAATTAACCTCTATGGGCAAGGTGGGACGCAGCCAGTGTAATCCTGTGGCGCGATATTCAAATACCTTAGAAATGCTATTACTTCAATTTCTCAAACATATGACTATTTTACACCATTTTAAAGACAAGACTCTCGTTAACTTCTTTGGGCTAGGGGGCAGTATTTTCACATCCGGATAAAAAACGTACCCGATTTAATCTGGTTACGACTCCTGCCCAGTAACTAGAATATGCATATAATTATTGGCTTTGGATAGAAAACACCCTAAAGTTTCTAAAACTGTTTGAATGGTGTCTGTGAGTATAACAGAACTCCTATGGCAGGCAAAAACCTGAGAAGATTTCATGCAGGAAGTGGCCTGTCTGACAAGGTGTTGTTGTTCTTGCTTCTGTTTATTGAAGAGTCAGGATCTTAGCTGTAACGTGACATTTCCTACAGCTCCAATAGGCTCACAGAGCCCGGGAAAAACCTGAACGATGACGAGGCAGCCTCAGGCTGAAACACATTATCGCCTTTTCCAAGTGGCCCATCAGAGGACAATGGAATTAGGCGCGTGCCCGATTCGACCCCGTGCAGTATTTTCTTTCGGCTGTTTACCTAATTGCAGATTCCCGGTCGGAATATTATCGCTTTTTTACGAGAATAATGGCATAAAAATTTATTTTAAACAGCGGTTGACATGCTTCGAAGTACGGTAATGAAATATTTAGAAATCTTTTGTCACGTTATGCGCCATGCGCACGACCGTTATTTACCATTGGGCTAGTGTCTAGAACGCATGAACAAAACGTCGCTGATGGAACATAACTATGGATTATTTGGGACCAAACCTACATTTGTTATTGAAGTAGAAGTCCTGGGAGTGCATTCTGACGAAGAACAGGAAAGGTAAGACCATTTTTGTTATAGTAAATGTGATTTTGGTGAGTGCTAAACTTGGTGGGTGTCTAAATAGCTAGCCCTGTGATGCCGGGCTATCTACTCAGAATATTGCAAAATGTGCTTCATCCGAAAAGCTATTTTAAAATCGGACATATCGAGTGCATAGAGGAGTAATGTATCTATAATTCTTAAAATAATTGTTATGCTTTTTGTGAACGTTTATCGTGAGTAATTTAGTAAATTGTTAGTAAATTCCCCGGAAGTTTGCGGGGGGTATGCTTTTTCTGAACGTCACATGCTAATGTAAAAAGCAGTTTTTTGATATAAATATAAATAATAGATTAACGAGAGTCTTGTCTTTAAATAGCTGTAAAATAGTCATATGTTTGAGAAATTGAAGTAATAGCATTACAAAGGTTTTGAAAATCGCGCCACAGGATTCAACTGGCTGTTACGTAGGTGGGACGAATTCGTCCCGCCGGTCCCATAGAGGTTAATCTAACCACACTGTCCGATTTCAAAAAGGCTTTACAACGAAAGCAAAACATTAGATTATGTCAGGAGAGTACCCAGCCAGAAATAATCAGACACCCATTTTTCAAGCTAGCATATAATGTCACATAAACCCAAACCACAGCTAAATGCAGCACTAACCTTTGATGATCTTCATCAGATGACACTCCTAGGACATTATGTTATGCAATACATGCATGTTTTGTTCAATCAAGTTCATATTTATATCAAAAACCAGCTTTTTACATTAGCATGTGACTAGCATGTGACTAGCATTCCCACCGAACACTTCCGGTGAATTTACTAAATTACTCACGATAAACGTTCACAAAAAACATAACAATTATTTTAAGAATTATAGATACAGAACTCCTATATGCACTCGCTATGTCCGATTTTGAAATAGCTTTTCGGTGAAAGCACATTTTGCAATATTCTAAGTAGATAGCCCAGCCATCACAGGGCTAGCTATTTACACACCCACCAAGTTTAGCCCTCACCAAAGTCAGATTTAAAATAAGAAAAATGTTATTACCTTTGGTGTTCTTCGTCAGAATGCACTCCCAGGACTTCTACTTCAATAACAAATGTTGGTTTGGTCCCAAATAATCCATAGTTATATCCAAATAGCGCCGTTTTGTTCGTGCGTTCAAGACACTATCCGAAGGGTAAATAAGGGTCATGCGCCCGACGCATTTTGTGACAAAACATTTCTAAATATTCCATTACCGTACTTAGAAGCATGTCAACCGCTGTTTAAAATCAATTTTTATGCCTTTTTCTCGTAAAAAAGCAATAATATTCTGACCGGGAGAGAAAGTAAACATGGAGTCGACTCGGGCATGCGCGCCCCGTTCCATTGTCCTCTGATCGACCACTATCAAAATGTGCTACTGTTTTTCAGCCATGGGCTGCAAAGCCACAATTCAGCTTTCTGGCACCTTCTGAGAGCCTATGGGAGCGTTAGAAAATGTCACGTCATGCCAGAGATCCCCTGTTTTTGTTAGAGATGATCAATAAGGCCATGAAATGGTCAGAGAGAGCGCTTCCTGTTTGGAATCTTCTCAGGTTTTGGCCTGCCAAATGAGTTATGTTATACTCAGACACCATTCGAACAGTTTTAGAAACTTTAGGGTGTTTTCTATCCAAATCAAACAATTATATGCATATTCTAGTTACTGGGCAGGAGTAGTAACCAGATTAAATCGGGTATGTTTTTTATCCGGCCGTGCAAATACTGCCCCATAGCCCCAACAGGTTAATATATAAAACTAATGGCATACAAAATAACAAACACATGGGTACAAAACCCGTAGCGCACCAGTAACACATAGCACAAGTACTTACAATAAACAATTCCCGACGTGGACATGGGGGAAACAGAGGAAATTGAAACCAGGTGAGTGTGAAAACAAGACAAACAAAACAAATGGAAGATGAAAAAAGGATCGGCGATGGCTAGAAGACCGGAGACGTCGACCGGCGAACACCGCCAGAACAAGGAGAGGAACCGACTTCGGCAGAAGTTGTGACAGTACCCCCCCCCCCCGACGTGCGGCTCCAGCAGCGCGCCGACACCGGCCTCGGGGACGACCCGGAGGGTGAGGTGCAGGGCGATCTGGACGGAGAAGGTGGAAATCCCGCAGCATAGAAGGGTCCAACACGTCCTCTTCCTCCGGAACCCAGCATCTCTCCTCCGGACCGTACCCCTCCCAGTCCACGAGGTACTGAAGGCCCCTCGCCCGACGTCTCGAATCAAGGATGGATTGAACGGAGTACGCCAGGGCCCCCTCGATGTCCAGAGGGGGAGGAGGATCCTCGCGCACCACAGATTCCTGGAGCGGGCCAGCCACCACCGGCCTGAGGAGAGACACATGGAATGAGGGGTTATTGCGGTAATCGGGGGGAAGCTGTAACCTATAACATACCTCGTTCACTCTCCTCGGGACTTTAAATGGCCCCACAAACTGCGGACCCAGCTTCCGACAGGGCAGGCGCAGGTTTCGGGTTGAGAGCCAGACCCGGTCCCCAGGTGCGACCACGACAGGTGCGACCACGGCCGTTGTGGAACAGGTAAGGGTTATAACTTACCTCTGGGCAGGTGCCTAGGAGTCTTACACTGGGCACACACCGAGCAGGAGGAAACATAAACCCTCACATCCTTAGCCAAAGTGGGCCAACAGTACTTCCCACTAAGACAGCGCACCGTCTGACCGATCCCAGGATGACCAGAGGGTGACGTGTGGGCCCAATAGATCAGCCGGTCGCGGACACCGAAGGGGAGCGGGCTCTGCACGTGACGCCCGCTCAATGTCCGCGTCCAGCTCCCACACTACCGGCGCCACCAAGCAAGAGGCGGGGAGTATGGGAGTGGGATCCATGGGCCGCTCCTCTGTGTCATACTGCCGGGACAGTGAGTCTGCCTTAACGTTCTGGGAACCTGGTCTGTATGAAAGGGTGAAAACAAAACGGGTGAAACCATGGCCCACCTTGCCTGGCGAGGGTTCAGTCTCCTCGCTGCCCAGATGTATTCTATATTGCGGTGGTCAGTCCAGATGAGAAAAGGGTGTTTAGCCCCCTCAAGCCAATGTCTCCACGCCTTCAAAGCCTTGATGACAGCTAACAGCTCCCGGTCCCCCACGTCATAGTTTTGCTCAGCCGGGCTGAGCTTCTTCGAGAAGGCGGCACAGGGGCGGAGCTTCGGTGGCGTACTCGAGCGCTGAGAGAGCACCACTCCTATCCCAGCCTCGGACGCGTCCACCTCCACTATAAACGCCAAAGAGGGATCCGGATGGGCCAGCATGGGCACCAAGATAAACAGAGCCCTTAGTTGCCCAAAAGCCCTGTCTGCCTCAACTGACCACTGCAGACGTACAGGACCCCCCTTCAGTAGTGAGGTAATGGGAGCAGCCAACTGACCAAAACCCCAGATAAATCTCTGGTAGTAATTGGCAAACCCTAAAAATCGCTGCACCTCCTTTACCGTGGTGGGAGTCGGCCAATTAAGCATGGCTGTACGTCAGCCTTGACGTACAGGTCATGCTCCAACAGTCGTCCAAGTACCCTGCGCACCAAAGACACATGCTCGGTGCGCGTTGCGGAGTATATCAGAATGTTATTGATATACACCACTACACTCTGCCCGTGCAGGTCCCTGAAAATCTTGTCTACAAAGGATTGGAAGACTGATGGAGCATTCATCAACCCTTACGGCATGACGAAGTACTCATAATGCCCTGAGGTGGTACTAAATGCCGTCTTCAACTCGTTTCCCTCCCGGACACGCACCAGGTGGTATGCGCTCCTGAGATCCAGTTTTGTGAAGAAGCGAGCCCCGTGCATTGACTCAATCGCCGTGGCGATAAGAGGTAGCGGGTAACTGTACCTCATCGTGATTTTATTGAGACCTCAATAATCAATGCACGGGCGCAGACCTCCATCCTTCTTCACAAAAAAGAAACTTGAGGAGACGGGTGAAGTGGAGGACCGAATGTACCCCTGATGCAGGGATTCGGAGACATATGTCTCCATAGCCACCGTCTCCGCTTGCGAAGGGATACACATGACTCCTGGGAAGTGAAGCATCTACCAGGAGATTTATCGCACAATCCCCCCGTCGATGGGGTGGTAATTGAGTCGAGAGCCAAATCGGCATATTCGGGTGGGATGCGCACAGTGGAGACCTGGTCTGCAATTTCCACCATAGTAGCACCAACGGAAACCCCTACACACCTCCCCGAGCACTCTCACGACCACCCCATGAGAGCCCTCTGTTGCCATGAAATGATGGGGTCATGACGAGCCAACCAGGGAAGGCCCAGTACCACGGGAAACGCAGGAGAGTCAATGAGAAAGAGATGATTCTCTCCTCATGACTCCCCTGCGTCACCATGGCCAGGGAGAGGGTGGCTTCCCTGATTAGCCCGGACCCCAATGGTCGACTATTCAGAGCGTGTACTGGGAAAGGTCTAACCACAGGAATAATGGGGATCGCTAAACTAAGAGTGAGCGCTCTGTCAATAAAATTCCCAGCTGTGCCTGAATCGACGAGCGCCTTATGCTGGGAATACGGGGAGAAAAAAAAAACAAAAAAACAAACAGGTACAAACAGTCGGACAACAGAGGACTCTGGATGAGAGTGGTGCAGACTCACCTGGGGTCACACCAGAGTACCCTGCTTGCTGCCTCGACTCCCAGAGGGACCAACATGGCACCGACCGGCAGTGTGCCCTCTGCGGCCACAGATGGTGCACGAACTGGAACCCCCTCCGGTCTCCCTACGCACTGCCTCTCCATAGGTTCAGGAGAGGGGGTGCGAGGGGATGGAACCACCTGACCCCGATCTGAACGTCCGCGGGTAGCCAGCAGGTTGTCCAGCCGGATGGACAGGTCCACCAGCTGATCCAACGTGAGGGTGGTATCTCTGCAGGCCAACTCCCGACGGACGTCCTCGCGCAGACTGCAACGGTAGTGGTCGATCAGGGCCCTGTCGTTCCATCCTGCGCCGGCAACCAGGGTCCTAAACTCCTGGGCGCTCCTTGTCTCCTACCTCAGCTGAAAGAGGTGCTCACCCACCACTCTACCCTCGGGCGGGTGGTCGAAGACCAATGGGTGAACTCTGTGAAGTCCTCCAACACCGCATCTCCTTCTCCCCACATGGCGTTGGCCCACTCCAGAGTTCTCCCTGACAGGCACGAGATGAGGGTGGACCTTTCCCAAGGGAGCCAGGTAAACGGTGCCCAGTCCAGCTGTAACAGGAAACCCTGGCACCGTGCCGCCGTCCCATCATAGTCCCTGGGAAGGGCAAGACGCATCCCACTGGGACTGTTTGCAGGAGGAGTGAGTAGTGGAGGTTCGGGTAGCGTTGTTGAAGGCACGGACGGACCTCCCTGTCTCTCCCAACTCCGAGATGGTGATGGCACCGAGATGGTGGATTACTTTCGCTTGCTCCTGGATGCGCTCCTCGAGCCCTATACAAGGGGTATCTGTTCCTGCTGACTCCATAAGTGGTCGGGAATTCTGTAAGGGGTGCGTAACTGGTGACAGGGAAGTCAAACGCAGGAGAGCAGAACTTGGTGAATAGCCGGAGCAGTTTAATATATAAAACTAACGGCATACAAAATAACAAACACATGGGTACAAAACCCGTAGCACACCAGTAACACATAGCACAAGTACTTACAATAAACAATTGCCGACAAGGACATGAGGGAAACAGAGGGAAAATATACAACATGTAATTAGGGAATTGAAACCAGATGAGTGTGAAAACAAGACAAAACAAATGGAACGGCGATGGCTAGAAGACCGGTGACGTCGACCGCCGAACACCGCCCGAACAAGGAGAGGAACCGACTTCGACAGAAGTCGTGACAGTACCCCCCCCCCCCCCTTGACGCGCGGCTCCAGCAGCGCGCCGACACCGGCCTCGGGGATGACCCGGAGGGTGAGGTGCAGGGCGATCCGGATGGAGACGGTGGAAATCCCGCAGCACAGAAGGGTCCAACATGTCTTCCTTTGGAACCCAGCATCTCTCCTCCGGACCGCACCCCTCCCAGTCCAGTGTTTGTTTTTTGTATTTCTATGTTCAGTTTCTAGTTTTTAATTTATATGTTGGTTTTGTTTGGTATTATCTCCAATTAGAGGCAGCTGGTTGTCGTTGTCTCTTATTGGAGGTCATATTTAAGCTGATGTTTGTCCCACCTGTTTTTGTGGGTGATTATATTTTGAGTAGTGTGTTCTCTCTGCGTCCCGGTTTGTTGTTTTCGTTAGTTGAAGTATTTAGTGTACTGCATTACGTTTCACGAATAAATAAAGATGTGGAACTACAAACACGCTGCATTTTGGTCCGATCCTTCAAACAGCTGTGAGAGTTGAGGTGACTAAACTGCTTGGAGTAACCCTGGATTGTAATCTGTCATGGTCAAAACATATTGATACAACAGTAGTTAAGATGGGGAGAAGTCTGACAATAATAAAGCACTGTCCTCTCTTCTTAACAGCACTGTCAACAAGAATAACAATAATAGTACTTTCCTCAGTGCGGTGGGTAAAGATGGTGGTGCTGCACAGTGCAATTTCTCTCACTCAGTGACACTGCTTGAAACAACCTAGAATGAGAACGAAACAGTCAGTGGGGGCAGGGGAAGTGACTCCTGTTCCAGCAGCGGAGGCCTTTTCTAAATAAAAGTCCCTCGACGAATCTAAAAGTCTGGCGCTTGTATTACACCTTTGGGGGGGAGGTGGGAATTTCCCCCCTGTCCACCCCAGCCTCCTGTGCCCTTGTCATTGCATCTTTCGCAAGTAATACAATTGTGGGGAGAATCTTCTCATGTGAGTAACTGCTATTAGTCCTTTCTCTCTCTTTCACGCACACACACACTTTGAGTGGAAAATAAGGAGGCCCAGGTGTTAGCATAGCTAATGAAGCGCTGTGCCACCGGGTATTCAGAATAATGACCTGTGACATAAACCAATCTCTATCAAACATCTGTTTACAACAAGGGCAGGGAGGAAATGGGAGGGAGCAACAGAGAGGGAGGGAGAGATTGTAGGGTAAGTGTGAGTGGGTATACATAGTAAAGGAGAGGAGATAAGGAGAGAGAGAATACAGGAAATATGAAGTTAGTGACAGAGACAAAAGGAAGGAGTGCGTAGTGCCCCCTCAGCATACTGCAGCAGCAGAAACACAGTGTCCTCTGTGGAGATGAACTTCCTCAATGCCCATTTGGGGCACGGAGTGAGGAATGATGGTACGCTTGGTCCTCCCACACTCACTGCTCTTCCTCAGGCCCTGGTGAGGAGGCAGGGAGGGAAAAGGCCAGGGTTGAGGGGAAAAGTTAGAGGAGATGAGTGATGTTGTAGGGTTGAGGGACAAAAGTTGAAAGGACATCGATGAAGTAGAAACATTGCATTGAGGTTGTGCAAACATCTTCCTGCCATCCTGACTCCGTCTGTATTCAGCAAGACACATACAGTACATGTTTATGAGTTATTCACGACTTCAGCGGAGGTGTGTGTATGTGAGAGAGACAATGTTTGTGTGTGTGTGTCGTCTGTGCCGTGATGTTCGTTGGTATCTGGCACACGTCTCGCCACAGAACAGGAGAGCTGACAGGGACACACACGCACACCATTACACTCAGAGCACATGGTGGCTTACACACACACCACTTCAGTCTGGATACATAGGACTGACACACACAAGAGTAAGACTAGTTCACCATATAGAGTTACTTTCAAAATGAAGGTCTCCTGGGTTCTCATGTCCATAATCAGAAGAACCTGAGGGGGAAAACATACAATAGAATACCCATTTAAAAAAGACAAAGCATAAACATTACAGTATCCCTCAATCTCCTCTCTTCCCTTCCTCCTTCCCTGCCTTTCCTCCCTCACTCTTAAATATTTTCCTTTGCACCTGCCTGGACCCCCTCCCTTCCCCTCTCCTTTCCTGACATCTTCATTTATTTTCTCCTTCACTTCTCCTCCTCTCTCTGACATCTCCATTTCTCTCCTGCTCATTCTGTCAGGGGCGAGCTGGAGCATATGTGGCGGTTTGTGTTATTCTCTCTGTGACACTGGCTGGGCCCAAACAGGTGCACGCTAAATAGATATGAATGGAGTTGTGAGTAAACAGAGTGAAAGTGCTAGCCAGGGCGCTAATATAATTAACACACCAACATCAGGGATGAGGGAGAAAAGAGGGGAGGAGGGAGGAGACGCAGGGGTGACCAGCTCTTTCTAACTATCCCCCCTGTCACCAATTAAAAGTGAGAGGAGAATGAAAGATGTTGTAGGTGAGAAAGATAAATGTTGTCTTCTGTATGCCGTTGTTCGTTAGTTTAGAAACAATGCTGTTATCTTTCGTTAGATGCATTTTGATTTGCACAGAGGAATGGAGAAAACTTCCTACTGGTACTTAGTAGTGTTGCTAAGTTGTGTGTAAACATAGTATGGATTTAGTTTTGTGTAGAACTACAACACTGTAGCACATGTTGTGTGTTGTACTGTGTCAATATTATTTGTGTGTTGGTTGTGTTCATAGAGCTGTAGCACTGGCCCGTGTTGAGCTCCATTGATTCTGTGTTGTGTAATGTCTGCTCTGCCAGCCAAGTAATTTCATGCTCCAGTGCTGGAGTCACTTTGCCAACAGCTGTTTGAGAGAACCAGTAATCTAAACTGACCTTGTGGCACCCCTAACACACACACACTTCTCTCACTGACACACAGACACACTGCATTTCAACAGTTAGTATTACACACTGGCTTACATTCCCTTTCTCGTTTACTTGAACCTAGCTGATTTTAAAGACCTGGATACAGTAGGTGAAAACAGGTAACACAAAAGTCTTTCTAGGAGATGAGATGAGTACAGGAAACCACAGGGTGCATCTCAATAGTCTATAGTGGCTTCCTCTCATTCACCTCGACTTCATCTGCACCGAGCTAAAAGAAACCGGCTCTTTGACTGACCTTTAACTCCTTCCTCCCCAGACTGACCTTATCAATGACCATGTAGGCCCTGAGCTCCACGGCTGGACTCTGCTGGCCCCCTCTGCTGATGGGGGTGGAACACTATACCCCCAGGGCCTGAGATGGACGTTTACAAAATATTGATTTGATATAACCTTTATGTAGCCAGGCAAGTCATTGAGAATAAATGTTGTATTTTACAATAATGACTATCAGGGTGCATCAGTAGCCAATGAGATTGTCTGTAGCCACTTACCACTGCCTGTGTTGACCTTTGACCCATGTTTCTTCTCAGATGTTGATTGGATATCTGCTCAGCACGCATCAGATACTCATCCATCCTTCTCTTCACCGCCTCCCGCGTTGTAGAGCTGGGCTCGCTTGGAGAGGGAGAGAGTCGCTCCATGTCATTTTAGCAAGCCCTGACGCCCACCTCAGATTCTTCTGAAATTATTTCTGTAGATAGAAACAGGTAAGATTGGCTTTCCTGAAACAGTATTTTGTTGAAATGTAATTGTATCTTGGAGATATTAAGCTAATTGTTTGCACCCAAATTGGCCACTTGAAATTTATAGGATTCAGGCCATATTCTATAAATATAATACCCAACATATGATGTGGACTAAACGTCCTCCTACCAATGAGTAAGACATGAGGAATAAAAATTATAATAATCAAAAGCCACCCACGGACCCCCACACCCAATGCCAATCCCACCCCACCGACGGACACCCACACCCAATGCCAATCCCACCCCACCCACGGACCCCCAAACCCAATCCCACCCCACCCACGGACCCCCACACCTAATGCCAATCCCACCCCAACAACGGACACCCACTGAAAATTCCACCCCAATAACCAGTATCAGTTCTCCATGTTTGACAAGTAGCATGAAGCTGCAGCTTGGAGTATTGCTTCTCCACTCCTTGTAATGTATTCCCTGTGAATCTGGTGATGGATTTTTTCCCAGAGAAACTTGTAATGGAAGTTGCTTTCATTATTTAGTGTGAAAGTAGCAGGTTGAGACCACTGTCAAATGCTGTTGAAGTAATATGGCTACAGGTTCACCTGCCTCACCTAAACCCGATTCTGGTAGGAAGCTGCTATAGACCAACAAGTGCTAACAGTCAGTATCTGGATAATATGTGTGAAATACTTTAATGTATGTGATATCAACAGGGAGGTATATTTTCTGGGTGACCAAATATTGACTGGCTTTCATCAAGCTGGCCACTCAAGAAAAAACTTCAAACTGTAAACAGAGGCTGCAACCTGGTTCAGCTTATCAGCCAACCTACAAGGGTATTTACAAACAGTACAGGGATGAAATCATCCACTTGTATTGATCACATCCTTACTAATGCTGCAGAAATCTGCTCTAAAGCAGTATCCAAATCCAGCGGATGTAGTGATCACAATATAGTTGCCATATCTAGGAAAACCAAAGTTCCAAAGGCTGGGCCAAATATAGTGTATAAGCGGTCATACAACAAGTAGTGATTCCTGTTTTCAAGAGGTAAATAATATTTGCTGGTCAGTGGTGTGTAATAAGGAGCAACCAAACGCTGCACTTGACACATTTTTGAAATTACTTATTCCAGTTACTTCAGGAGGCTGAATAAATTTGGCTTGGCACCTAAAACCCTTACAAAATTTTACAGATGCACATTTGAGGGCATCCTGTCGGGCTGTATCACTGCCTGGTAAGGCAACTGCACATCCCACAACCACAAGGCTCTCCAGAGGGTGGTGCGGTAGGCATCACTGGGGGCAAACTACTTGCCCTGCAGGACACCTACAGCACCCGATGTCACAGGAAGGCCAAAAAGAGCGAGGACAACAACCAACCGAGCCACTGCCTGTTCACCTCGTTATTATCCAGAAGGCTTGGTCTGAACAGCTGCATCAAAGCTGGGACAG
This sequence comes from Salmo trutta, assembly GCF_901001165.1. Taxonomy (NCBI): domain Eukaryota; kingdom Metazoa; phylum Chordata; class Actinopteri; order Salmoniformes; family Salmonidae; genus Salmo; species Salmo trutta. The sequence goes on from NC_042991.1 coordinate 3,527,297, forward strand.
AGAGAACAGCTTATATCTCAAACCATCAGACTGTTAATTAGCCACCACTAGCACATTAGAGGCAGCTGCCTATATACATAGACTTGAAATCACTGGCTACTTTAATAAATGGAACACTAGTCACTTTAATGATATTTACACATCTTGCATTACTCATCTACTGTACCTCAGTCTATGCCGCTCTGACATTGCTCATCCACATATTTACACTACCGTTCAAAAGTTTGGGGTCACTTAAAAATGCCCTTGTTTTTGAAAGAAAAGCACATTTTTTGTCCATCAAAATAACATCAAATCGATCAGAAATACAGTGCAGACATTGTTAATGTTGTAAATGTCTATTGTAGCTGGAAATGGCTGATTTTTTTAATGTAATATCTACATAGGCATACAGAGGCCCATTATCAGCAACCATCACTCCTGTGTTCCAATGGCACGTTGTGTTAGCTAATCCAAGTTTATCATTTTGAAAGGCTAGTTGATCATTAGAAAACACTTTTGCAATTATGCTAGCACAGCTGAAAACGGTTGTTCTGATTAAAGCAGCAATAAAACTGTCCTTTAGACGAGTTGAGTATCTGGAGCATCAGCATTTGTGGGTTCGATTACAGGCTCAAAATGGCCAGAAACAAAGTACTTTATTCTGAAACAGTCTATTCTTTTTCTGAGAAATGAAAGCTATTCCATGCGAGAAACTGCCAAGAAACTGAAGATCTCATACAATGCTGTGTACTACTCCCTTCACAGAACAGCGCAAATGGTCTCTAACCAGAATAGAAAGAGGAGTGGAAGGTAGTCATTAAGATAGTCATGTAACACTGTAGGCCTATTAGAAATCTCCTCTGAATATTGTGTATAGATGACAGATTGGGGTTAGGAAGTGGGTATGTGAAAATAACTTTTAATGGAATGCTATTTTTATTGAGATAAACGGTACCGTATTGTAAATGTATATATTTAAAGGATACTGTTTAGTGGCAAGCAACACAATTGTCTGCCTTTTTGTACTGAGGTTTACCAAACCAGCAACCAAGATAAAAGGCAGTGGTGCTGTCAATGTACAGGGATAATAGTGACAAGTGAGTGATTGTGCATGGGATGTGTTCGCTCAGCTCCTGTAGGCTGGTGAGTGATGCCAAATAATAAGAGAGGGCAGGTTTAAGCAGCATTGCTCTGATTTATAACCACATTACCCTGTGGAGCCAGTCAAATAAAACTGCACATAACGATACATCAAAAACAATACAGCCACAGTACACTCAGTCATAATACAGCAGTTCCAAAGAAAGAGGGCAGGGGAGATGGAGAGAAATAGGGTTAAAGAGACAGAGCAAGAGAACTAGGAGAGAGGAAGGAAGAGAGGTTACTGATGAAGTGGGTAGAGTTTGAATCATATCAAAACTTCACATAAAATAAAGATGCATCTAATTTATCAATCTCATTTTCTCAGGCCTTTTTAATATATGTCCCTTTGCCCTCTCATTTTTGCTGATACAGAGTCTATTTTTACTCTGATGATGAGAGAAGACAGTGTGCTGTACTGGTGGATAGTATATTCCATCAATCCCATTCCTAATTATATTCTTAAATCCCTGTTTATTCGAATGGTCTTAAAAGTCATGCTTCACTCAGCTGTCAGAGAAATTGCCTTGGTGGGTATGGAAATACCCTTCAAATGTTACAATATGCATTAGAGCTGCTTCAATCATGTTGACTTTTATAGATCCAGAAAGTCACCACAGGCACCTTTTGGCAATGCCAATATTTCTAAATGTAATTCATTTGACAACCAATCAAATGACAATCAGGACGAACCAAAACGGCTGAGCAGACAAACAGGGTAAACATCCAGGACCAGGAGGATACGGTCAGTCAATGCTGCACAGTAGTGTTTTAATGACGACACAAAACACATCACATACTGTAGTCTATCAAACTGTGGAAGAGAGAGGGAGAACAGTCTGACAATCACTCACACAACCACATGCTGTTGTATTAGTGTTAGAAAAACCTATTGTGGTATTAGCGCATGTGCCTAGATGCACAGGTAATGTGTTACTGCCCCAGGTAATGTGTTACTACATAGGAGATTAAACATGACTCGTTGTCCCATGTTCAACCCGACATGTCGTGTCCGTCTTCTCTTCATCTCAACATGGTATCAGAAGTGACTTAAAATACTATAACCCATCTCCAATGTTAACAATCTAGTGCACAGTTCGCTTCCCGTTTGGTTGAGTAAAAACTTAAGGAAAGACGAGATACAACAACACTAACAGATCACACTTAGCTCAGCTAACGTTAGCTAGCTGGCAACGTAATGTTAGCTTATGAAGCTTACCACTCAAGAGAGATATCATCAAGAACTTAGCAACTTACAAATCGATATCACCAAGATACACAACCCTTCTTAGAACCACCTCACAGGTCTGAGAGGACAGAGAACACAGCTGTCACGCTCGTCAGAAAGGACGGGGACCAAGGCGCAGCGTGAGTTAAGTTCCACATCTTTAATATACAGTGAAACTAATAAAACAACGAACATGCAATGAACGTGAAGTCGTAGTGCTCAACACACTAACACAAAAACAATATCCCACAAAACACAGGTGGGCGAAAAGGCTACCTAAATATGATCCCCAATTAGAGGCAACGATTACCAGCTGCCTCTAATTGGGAACCATACAACTCACCAACATTGAAGACAATGACTGGAACACCCCCCTAGTCACGCTCTGACCTAAACACCATAGAGAACCAATGGATCTCTATGGTCAGGGCGTGACAACAGCACATGAAACAGTGTGTGTGTGGTGTGGCAGGTGCTCTCACAGTAGGCAGTTGTGCCCGGCAAAATACTTCAATAGATTGCCTTTAGGAATCTCCACATGCTCCGAACACTTTCAGTGGCGCATGTCCCAGCTCTTGGAAGGACTGGGGGGTGTCCTCTGTCAAATGGACAACATCATAGTGTTTACAGAAACAGTGACAACACGACACACGACTCATGGCAGTTCTGGAACGGCTGCAGCAAGTTGGACTCTCAACATAAAAATGTACAAAAAAGAAAAACAGGTCAAGTTCCTCGGACAAATCATCGAGATGGTGTCAGAGCTGACCCAGACATGGCCTCAAACTGTGACCGAGCTATGTCGGTTCATGGGCCTGGTAAACCACTTATAAAATTAGGTCCTACACCGGGCAGAGAAAACCAAACCACTCAGGAACCTCCTGAACAAGCAAACCTCCCCCCTTGGGTTGTGCCGTGGCAGAGATCTTTGTGGGCTATACTTGGCCTTGTCTCAGGATGGTAAGTTGGTGGTTGAAGAAATCCCTCTAGTGGTGCGGGGGCTGTGTTTTGGCAAAGTGGGTGGGGTTATATCCTGCCTGTTTGGCCCTGTCCGGGGGAATTACATTACATTACAACGGAACGATTTGATTAGTGTAATGTTAGCTAGCTAGCAACATAGTTGACTTTGCATCAAGGATAAAGGTGTAGCTAAAGGTGTAGGTGTAGCTTTGAGAAACTAACTTTGAGAAACTAACAAGGTTAGCTAGCCAGCTGTATTCGTTCGTTCGCGCCGTTTTCCAAACGGCGTCAACACCACAACACCACAGCCACTGCTAGCTAGCCAACTTTACCAACTAGCAGTACTGAAGAAACCAAATACATTACAATGGAACGATTTGATTAGTGTAATGGTAGCTAGCTACATAGTTGTCTCTGTATCAAAGATAAAGGTAAACGCAGCCACCACTAGCTAGCCAACTCTACCAGCTAGCAGTACTGTATCATTTTTAGTCAATAAGATTTTTGCAACGTATGCTTAACTTTCTGAACTTTCGAGTTGTGTAGACCACTTGTGTAGCTAGCAAGACTGACTTTGTTAGCTAGCCAACGTTTAACCTCTCTGGGCCAGTGGGACGTTAACGTCCCACTCTATTCAACAGCCAGTGGAATCGCGTGGCGCAAAATACAAATACCTCAAAAATGCTATAACTTCAATTTCTCAAACATATGACTATTTTACACCATTTGAAAGATAAGACTCTCGTTAATCCAACCACGTTGTCCGATTTCAAAAAGGCTTTACAGCGAAAGCAAAACATTAGATTATGTCAGGAGAGTACCCTGCCAAAAATAATCACACAGCCATTTTCAAAGCAAGTATATATGTCACAAAAACCAAAACCACAGCTAAATGCAGCACTAACCTTTGATGATCTTCATCAGATGGCACTCCTAGGACATTATGTTATACAATACATGCATGTTTTGTTCAATCAAGTTCATATTTATATCATATTTATTTTAACCTGTTGGGGATAGGGGGCAGTATTTGCACGGCCGGATCTCTAACCAAAACAGGGGATCTCTAGCATAACGTGACATTTTATAACGCTCCCATAGGCTCTCAGAAGGCGCCAGAACGATGAATGGTGGCTTTGCAGGCCATGGCTGAAAAACATTAGCGCATTTGGTAAGTGGTCGATCTGAGGACAATGAGACTGGAGGCGCATGCACGAGCCGACACCATGTTTACTTTCTCTCTCTTTGAACGAAAACAACAACTCCCGGTCTGAATATTATCGCTTTTTTACGAGAAAAATAGCATAAAAATTTATTTTAAACAGCGTTTGACATGCTTCGAAGTACGGTAATGGAATATTTAGAATTTTTTTGTCACGAAACGCGTCGGGCGCGTCACCCTTCTTTACCCTTCGGATAGTGTCTTGAACGCACGAACAAAACGCCGCTATTTGGATATAACTATGGATTATTTGGAACCAAACCAACATCTGTTATTGAAGTAGAAGTCCTGGGAGTGCATTCTGACAAGGAACAGCAAAGGTAATCAAACTTTTCTAATAGTAAATCGGAGTTTGGTGAGTACCACACTTGGTGGGTGTCAAAATAGCTAGCCTGTGATGGCCGGGCTATCTACTCAGAATATTGCAAAATGTGCTTTCACCGAAAAGCTATTTTAAAATCGGACATAGCGAGTGCATAAAGGAGGTCTGTATCTATAATTCTTAAAATAATTGTTATGTTTTTTGTGAACGTATATCGTGAGTAATTTAGTAAATTCACCGGAAGTGTTCGGTGGGAATGCTAGTCACATGCTAGTCACATGCTAATGTAAAAAGCTGGTTTTTGATATAAATATGAACTTGATTGAACAAAACATGCATCTATTGTATAACATAATGTCCTAGGATTGTCATCTGATGAAGATAATCAAAGGTTAGTGCTGCATTTAGCTGTGGTTTGGGTTTATGTGACATTATATGCTAGCTTGAAAAATGGGTGTCTGATTATTTCTGGCTGGGTACTCTGCTGACATAATCTAATGTTTTGCTTTCATTGTAAAGCCTTTTTGAAATCGGACAGTGTGGTTAGATTAACGAGAGTCTTGTCTTTAAAATGGTGTAAAATAGTCATATGTTTGAGAAATTGAAGTAATAGCATTTCTAAGGTATTTGAATATTGCGCCACGGGATTACACTGGCTGTTGAGTAGGTGGGACGCAAGCGTCCCACTGGCCCAGAGAGGTTAAGAATTATAGATACAGAACTCCTTTATGCAAACGCTATGTCAGATTTAAAAATAGCTTTTCGGCGAAAGCACACTTACAAACTCTGCTGCTGTACTTTGCCCAAAGACAGGAAACATGTCATTCTGCTTTCTGAGGGCTTTAGAGAGCCAATGGAAGCCTTAGAAAGTGTCACGTAACAGCACAGATGCTGTAATTAATTACTTCTGTGTTATGAAAGGAACTAGACACGGACATGAATGATCCATTGGTAGTTTGTTGTAACCAAGTATTGATGATAACATTGTGTATTGGTGCTAACAGTGTGTTATTGGATGCTAGCATGCTAGTTAGCTACGGCGTCATAGGACACGGTGCACTGGGTGGGTTTCACGGAAGAATACTGTATATTGTTATCTAGCTGAATAAACTAAGTTTGAGCCTATTCCTGGAAACATTGAACCACTGTAGTTTACATCAATTATAATTTCAAAAGTGGAAGTTGGAAAAGTTATATTTCAGTGTTTCAGTGAATGCTTAGTGAGGGAGGCCCTGCTCTCTCGCTTCCCCAGTTGTTTAGTTAATTTTCATTCCAATCTCCTTTGCATTAGCGTAGCCTCTCCTGTAGCCTGTCAACTATGTGTCTGTCTATCCCTGTTCTCTCCTCTCTGCACAGGCCACACAAACGCTTCACACCGCATGGCCACTGCCACTCTAACCTGGTGGTCCCAGCGCGCACGAACCACGTGGAGTTCCAGGTCTCCGGCAGCCTCTGGAACTGCCGGTCTGCGGCCAACAAGGAAGAGTTCATCTCAGCCTATGCTACCCTCCAGTCCCTCGATTTCTTGGCGCTGACGGAAACATGGATTACCACAGAAAACACTGCTACTCCTACTGCTCTCTCCTCGTCTGACCACGTGTTCTCGCATACCCCGAGAGCATCTGGTCAGCGAGGTGGTGGCACTGGAATCCTCATCTCTCCCAAGTGGACATTCTCTCTTTCTCCCCTGACCCATCTGTCTATCTCCTCCTTTGAATTCCATGCTGTCACAGTCACTAGCCCATTCAAGCTTAACATCCTTATCATTTATCGCCCTCCAGGTTCCCTTGGAGAGTTCATGAATGAGCTTGACGCCTTGATAAGTTCCTTCCCTGAGGATGGCTCACCCCTCACAATTCTGGGTGACTTTAACCTCCCTACGTCTACCTTTGACTCATTTCTCTCTGCCTCCTTCTTTCCACTCCTCTCCTCCTTTGACCTCACCCTCTCACCGTCCCCCCTACTCACAAGGCAGGCAATATGCTTGACCTCATCTTTACTAGATGCTGTTCTTCTACTAATCTCACTGCAACTCCCCTCCAAGTCTCCGACCACTACCTTGTATCCTTTTCTCTCTCGCTCTCCTCCAACACTTCTCACTCTGCCCCTACTCTCTCCTGCTACTCTCTCCTCTTCCATCCTATCATCTCTTCCCTCTGCTCAATCCTTCTCCAACCAATCTCCTGATTCTGCTTCCTCAACCCTCCTCTCCTCCCTTTCTGCATCCTTTGACTCTCTTTGTCCCCTATCCTCCCGGCCGGCTCGCTCCTCCCCTACTGCTTCGTGGCTTGACGACTCATTGCGAGCTCACAGAACAGGGCTCCGGGCAGCCGAGCGGAAATGGAGGAAAACTAGCCTCCCTGCGGACCTGGCATCTTTTCACTCCCTCCTCTCCACATTTTCTTCCTCTGTTTCTTCTGCTAAAGCTGCTTTCTACCACTCTAAATTCCAAGCATCTGCCTCTAAACCTAGGAAGCTCTTTGCCACCTTCTCCTCCCTCCTGAATCCTCCCCCCCCCCCCCCTCCTCCCTCTCTGCGGATGACTTCGTCAACCACTTTGAAAAGAAGGTTGACGACATCCGATCCTCGTTTGTTAAGTCAAACAACACCGCTGGTCCTGCTCACATTGACCTACCCTATGCTTTGACCTCTTTCTCCCCTCTCTCTCCAGATGAAATCTTGCGACTTGTGACAGCCAGCCGCCCAACAACCTGCCCGCTTGACCCTATCCCCTCCTCTCTTCTCCAGACCATTTCCGGAGACCTTCTCCCTTACCTCACCTCGCTCAACTCATCCTTGACCGCTGGCTACGTCCCTTCCATCTTCAAGAGAGCGAGAGTTGCACCCCTTCTAAAAAAACCTACACTCGATCCCTCCGATGTCAACAACTACAGACCAGTATCCCTTCTTTCTTTTCTCTCCAAAACTCTTGAGCGTGCCGTCCTTGGCCAGCTCTCTTGCTATCTCTCTCAGAATGATCTTCTTGATCCAAATCAGTCTGGTTTCAAGACTGGTCATTCAACTGAGACTGTTCTTCTCTGTGTCACGGAGGCTCTCCGCACTGCTAAAGCTAACTCTCTCTCCTCTGCTCTCGTCCTTCTAGACCTATCTGCTGCCTTTGACACTGTGACCCATCAGATCCTCCTCTCCATCTTCTCCGAGTTGGGCATCTCCGGCGCGGCTCACTCTTGGATTGCGTCCTACCTGACAGGTCGCTCCTACCAGGTGGCGTGGCGAGAATCCGTCTCCACACCACGTGCTCTCACCACTGGTGTCCCCCAGGGCTCAGTTCTAGGCCCTCTCCTATTCTCGCTATACACCAAGTCACTTGGCTCTGTCATATCCTCACATGGTCTCTCCTATCATTGCTACGCAGACGACACACAATTCATCTTCTCCTTTCCCCCTTCTGATAACCAGGTGGCGAATCGCATCTCTGCATGTCTGGCAGACATATCAGTGTGGATGACGGATCACCACCTCAAGCTGAACCTCGGCAAGACGGAGCTGCTCTTCCTCCCGGGGAAGGACTGCCCGTTCCATGATATCGCCATCACGGTTGACAACTCCATTGTGTCCTCCTCCCAGAGTGCTAAGAGCCTTGGCGTGACCCTGGACAACACCCTGTAGTTCTCCGCTAACATCAAGGCGGTGACCCGATCCTGTAGGTACATGCTCTACAACATTCGCAGAGTACGACCCTGCGTCACACAGGAAGCGGCGCAGGTCCTAATACAGGCACTTGTCATCTCCCGTCTGGATTACTGCAACTCGCTGTTGGCGGGGCTCCCTGCCTGTGCCATTAAACCCCTACAACTCATCCAGAACGCCGCAGCCCATCTGGTGTTCAACCTTCCCAAGTTCTCTCACGTCACCCCGCTCCTCCGCACACTCCACTGGCTTCCAGTTGAAGCTCGCATCTGCTACAAGACCATGGTGCTTGTCTACGGAGCTGTGAGAGGAACGGCACCTCTGTACCTTCAGGCTCTGATCAGTCCCTACACCCAAAGAAGGGCACTGCGTTCATCCACCTCTGGCCTGCTCGCCTCCCTACCTCTGCGGAAGCACAGTTCCCGCTCTGCCCAGTCGAAACTGTTCGCTGCTCTGGCACCCCAATGGTGGAACAAGCTCCCTCACGACGCCAGGGCAGCGGAGTCAATCACCACCTTCCGGAGTCACCTGAAACCCTACCTCTTTAAGGAATACCTGGGATAGGATTACGTAATCCTTCTAACCCTCCTCCCCCTACCCTCCCCCCCAAAAAATATATAGATGTACTATTGTAAAGTGGTTGTTCCACTGGATATCATAAGGTGAATGCACCAATTTGTAAGTCGCTCTGGATAAGAGCGTCTGCTAAATTACGTAAATGTAAATGTATCGTCGGACGGGGCCACAGTGTTTCCCAACCGCTCCTGTCTCAGCCTCTGGTATTTATGCTGCAATAGTTTATCTGTCAGGGGGCCAGAAACCGTGGATTAATGCACAGCATTCACGCAAAACTGAACGCGCGAACCACTGCTTTTAATCAGGGCAAAGTGACCAGAAACATGACCGAATATAAACAGTGTAGCTATTCCCGCCGCAAGGCAATCAAACAAGCTAAGCGTCAGTACAGAGACAAAGTGGAGTCGGGCTCAGACACGAGAGGTATGTGGCAGGGTCTACAGTCAATCACGGATTACAAAAGAAAAATCTGCCCCGTCGCCGATCACGATGCCTTGCTCCCAGACAGACTAAACAAGTGTTTTGCTCGCTTTGAGGAAAATACAGTGCCACCAACACGGCCCGCTACAAAACCTGCGGGCTCTCCTTCACTGCAGCCAACGTGAGTAAAACATTTAAATGTGTTAACCCTCGCAAGGCTGCAGGCCCATACGGCATCCCCGACCGCGTCCTCAGAGCATGCGCAGACCAGCTGGCTGGTGCGTTTACAGACATATTCAATCAATACTTATCCCAGTCTGCTGTCCCCACATGCTTCAAGAGGGCCACCATTGTTCCTGTTCCCAAGAAAGCTAAGGTAACTGAGCTAAATGACTACCGCCCTGTAGCACTCACTTCCGTCATCATGAAGTGCTTTCAGAGACTAGTCAAGGACCATATCACCTCCACCCTACCTGATGCTCTAGACCCACTCCAATTTGCTTACCGACCCAATAGGTCCACAGACGACGCAATCACCATCACACTGCACACTGCCCTAACCCATCTGGACAAGAGGAATAGCTATGTAAGAATGCTGTTCATCGATTACAGCTCAGCATTTAACACCATAGTACTCTCCAAACTTGTCATTAAGCTCGAGACCCTGGGTCTCGACCCCGCCTTGTGCAACTGGGTCCTGGACTTCCTGACGAGCCGCCCCCAGGTGGTGAGGGTAGGTAACAACATCTCCACCCCGCTGATCCTCAACACTAGGTCCCCACAAGGGTGCGTTCTCAGCCCTCTTCTGTACTCCCTGTTCACCCATGACTGCGTGGCCATGCACACATCCAACTCAATCATCAAGTTTGCAGACGACACTACAGTGGTAGACTTGATTACCAACAACGACGAGACGGCCTACAGGGAGGAGGTGAGGGCCCTCGGAGTGTGGTGTCAGGAAAATAACCTCGCACTCAATGTCAAAAAAACAAAAGAGATGATCGTGGACTTCAGGAAACAGCAGAGGGAGCAGCCCCCTATCTACATTGACGGGACAGTAGTGGAGAGGGTGGAGAGTTTTAAGTTCCTCGGCGTAAGATTCAAAAGGCACTCGCACATCTGAGCAGTCTTGTTGCAGGTGCATGGCAACAATTAAAGCAATTAAAACAGGATGAAAGAAACCGCACACTGATCTTGATAGTATCACTGGTATTTATTAAGCTTACGTATCGGCCCAACGGCCTTCGTCAGAGCTTTTGTGAATTTTCGAAAACAGCACCTCTATGTAGACCTAGCCCCACCCACATCCGTTCCACATATGGAAAGGAGTTGGAGGCTAAGGAAAAATAAAAAAGTGCTACCAAACATAACAATATGCATTTCACAAATATTACAAGTGTATAGACAAGACGCACCAAACACGTCCATAAAATCACAACGAGGACATAGCAAGTTTTCATTAATCATTGGGTACATCATACGAAAAGAACTAAGTAATCCTCGGCGTACACATCACGGACAAACTGAAATGGTCCACCCACACAGACAGCGTGGTGAAGAAGGCGCAGCAGCAGCGCCTCTCCAATCTCAGGAGGCTGAAGAAATTCAGCTTGTCACCAAAAACACTCACAAACTTTTACAGATGCACAATCAAGAGCATCCTGTCGGGCTGTATCACCGCCTGGTACGGCAGCTGCTCCGCCCATAACCGGAAGGCTCTCCAGAGGGTAGTGAGGTCTGCACAACGCATCCCCGGGTGCAAACTACCTGCCCTCCAGGACACCTACACCACCCGATGTCACAGGAAGGCCAAAAAGATCATCAAGGACAGCAACCACCCGAGCCACTGCCTGTTCACCCCGCTAACATCCAGAAGGCGAGGTCAGTACAGGTGCATCAAAGCTGGAACAGAGAGACTGAAAAACAGCTTCTATCTCAAAGCCATCAGACTGTTAAACAGCCATCACTAACGTTGAGTGGCTGCTGCCAACATAATGACTCAACTCAAGCCACTTTAATAATGGAAAAATTGATGTAATCAATTTATCACTTGACACTAGATAATGTTTACATAACCTACATTATTCATCTCATATGTATATACTGTACACCATACCATCTACTGCATCTTGCCATCTTGATGTATCACTAGCCACTTTAAACAATTCCACTTTATTTACATTTTAGTCATTTAGCAGACACTCTTATCCAGAGCAACTTACAGTAGTGAATGCATACATTTCAAACATTTGTTTTTCTGTACTGGTTCCCCGTGGGAATCAAAACCACAACCCTGGTGTTGCAAACACCATGCTCTACCAACTGAGCCACACGGGACCAACATTTATATAATGTTTTCATAACCTACATTACTCATTTCATATGTATATACTGTACTCTATATCATCTACTGCATCTTGCCATCCTGATGTAATGTATCACTAGCCACCTTAAACAATGCTGCTTTATGTTTTCATACCCTACAATACTAATTTCATATGTATATACTGTACTCCATACCATCTATTACATCTTGCCTATGCCATTCGGCCATTATTCATTTATATATTTTTATGTACATATTCATATTAATTCCTTTACACTTGTGTGTACAAGGTAGTTGTTGTGGAATTGGTAGATTACTTGTTTGATATTACTGCATGGTCGGAACTAGAAGCACAAGCATTTCGCTACACTTGCATTAACACCTGCTAACCATGTGTATGTGACAAATACATTTGATTTGATTTGAGTCTGTTCTATCTGGAGTATTTCTCCTGTCTTGTTCGGTGTCCTGTGTGAATTTAAGTATGCTCTCTCTAATTCTCTTTCTTTCTTTCTTTCTTTCTTTCTTTCTTTCTTTCTTTTTCTTAGCCCTAGAACCATGCCTCAGGACTACCTGGCCTGATGGCTCCTTGCTGTCCCCAGTCCACCTGGTCGTGCTGCTGCTCCAGTTTCAACTGTTCTGCCTGTGGCTATGGAACCCTGACCTGTTCACCGGACATGCTACCTTGTCCCAGACCTGCTGTTTTCAACTCTCTGGAGACAGCAGGAGCGGTAGAGTGAATGATCGGCTATGAAAAGCCAACTGACATTTACTCCTGAGGTGTTGACCTGTTGGACCCTCGACAACCATTGTTATTATTATTATTTGACTCTGCTGGTCATCTATGAACATTTGATCATCTTGGTTCTGTTATAATCTCCACCCAGCACAGCCAGAAGAGGACTGGCCACCCCTCATAGCCTGGTTCCTCTCTATGTTTCTTCCTAGGTTCCGCCCTTTCTAGGGAGTTTTTCCTAGCCACTGTGCTTCTACACCTGCATTGCTTGCTGTTTGGGGTTTTAGGCTGGGTTTCTGTACAGCACTTTGTGACATCAGCTGATGTAAGAAGGGCTTTATAAATAAATTGGATTAATTGATTGATTGATTGATTAATTGATTGATTGATCGATTGATTGAAGATAAATGTTGCAACTATGGTGGGGATCATGTTTCTGAATTCCCTGAGTGCCCTGTTAGGGTGAAAGAGGTTGAGATGTCAAGGATCAGGGCTATACAACAGATCTCCTTTGTGGAGGTGATGAAGAGCATTGATTGGGCAAGAAGCCACAGTTCTGAAGAAGATATGGTGGTGGATGCACCACAACCAGTTGCAAATGTTATACTTCAATCAAATTATCTGGATACACTTATTGTGAAAAAGGTGGATTTTGTAGCATTTATAGCCACAGTTATGAATTGTACTGCACAAGTGTCCAAGAAGCTGGACATCATATCTGCAGCTGAGACATTTTTGGGCCTCCAAGACTTAATGGTAGACCTTTAAGGACTACTGTAGCCTGGAAATGTCCCGCCATCACAGGATCCTTCTGAGCCTGTGTAGGGACCTGATTAAAACAGATCAGCTGGCTGATTTTAGATTAATTAACATTTTGTTAATGACAGTTTGCATGGAATTTTTGTAATTTGTTGTTTAGATGGAGAAAAAAAAATCTACTTTTTGGATCCTTATCCACCTGTACAGTAGGTGGCGGAATGCACATATAATTGTTGCGAACGACTTTATTTCAAAGAAGAAGAACTACGTCGTGATTGTTGTGGGTACTGCCAGGCAAGTTTGAAGTACAGTCAATTAACCTCATTCTAAATCAAAACAATACAGAAATGGCAAATGCTCAAGACGACATGCTTTACATGCCAAAAGTGGACGTGCATCGTGCAAGGAAACCATTGCTAAGGATTGGCTGCGAATGGCTATCATGGTGCAGGTAACGTGGAGCGTCTTGTTCATTCCACGAAAACTGCAGAAATGTAACCGTATAAAAACCTTATATACGGATATGATGTTGATTCTGCACTAAACAGCCCATTATTGATATGTTGTGGATTTCCTCTACGAATACAGAATGTTTTTATTGTGTCGATAAGCCCTCAGTAGCGTTTAAATGGCTTCTGAAGGAATTCATGTGAAAGGGCGTTGATTTCTTTAGGCGTCTAGCGGCACATTCCTTTGGATTATTATGACTCGGTCAGGCATATGCTAACGTTATTTACTTTACCTAAAATCACTCAATTAGTATATCTTCAGATTGCCATCAATTGTGAAGTTATCTTGATGCGTTCATTTGCTTTCCTATAGGCCCATCCAAGGAATTTGACGTCAGGAACCATTGTCACCTTGACTAATTTACAAATTGGCTAAGGGACAATGTCGCCTAATACATTATTCTTTGTCATAATGACTTTTTACTTAACCTATACAATTCCTGAGACTTGTGTGAATTGTGCCAAGAATTTTACATGAGCCAATGTTTACACTTCACAAGTGTAACAAGAAGCTAAAACTGCAAGTGTATGTTGCAGAGCTTCAAGTTCCTTGGTGTCCACATCACCAACAAACTAGAATGGTCCAAACACACCAAGACAGTCGTGAAGAGGGCACAACAATGCCAATTGCCCCTCAGGAAACTAAAAAGATTTGGCACGAGGCCTCAGATCCTCAAAAGGTTCTACAGCTGTAACATTGAGAGCATCCTGACTGGTTGCATCACTGCCTGGTACGGCAACTGCTCAGCCTCCGACCGCAAGGCACTACAGAGGGTAGTGCGAACGGTCCAGTACATCACTGGGGCTAAGCTGCCTGCCATCCAGGACCTCTACACCAGGCGGTGTCAGAGGAAGGCCCTAAAAATTGTCAAAGACCCCAGTCATAGACTGTTCTCTCTACTACCGCATGGCAACAGTTTTTACCCCCAAGCCATAAGACTCCTGAACAGCTAATCAAATGGCTACCCAAACTATTTGCATAGTCACTTTAACTATACATTCATGTACATACTACCTCAATTAGCCTGACTAACCGGTGCCCCCGCACATTGGCTACCCGGACTATCTGCGTGTGTCCCGTCACCTACCACCCGCCAACCCCTCTTTTATGCTACTGCTGCTACTCTGTTTATCATATATGCATAGTCACTTTAACCACACCTACATGTACATACTACCTCAATCAGCCCAACTAACCAGTGCCTGTATATAGCCTCGCTACTGTATATAGGCTTGCTACTGGTATTTTTCCCTCTTTTTACTGTTTTTATTTCTTTACTCATCTATTGTTAACCTAATACCAATTAAAAAAATATATATTTACTTGAAAATCACACTGTTGGTTAGGGCCTGTAAGTAAGCATTTCACTGTAAGGTCTACACCTGTTGTATTCGGCGCACGGGAAAAATAAACTTTGATTTGATATGTGCTTGCTGGTGACTACAGTTTTTTGTTGTTGTCATATTTGCCCTAAAACCTTGACTATATGTACAGTATAGTGGTGGTTCCCTCAGGTGTGATTCTACTCAACCCACCCTGACCCTCTTATTTTATTTTCCCCAGTCACCCATGTTTGACAGTAAGGTGCCCCACTGGCACCACTTCTCCTGCTTCTGCCTGCGAGCGGCCGCCCAGTCTCATGCGGACATCACTGGGTTCTCTGACCTACGCTGTTAGGACCAGGAGAAGGTCAAGAAGGCCATCGAGACTGGGGAACCACTTGAGGTCAGGTTTTAACTTTTAACCTTTAACCTTTCCACCAGCATGAAGTCATCTGTGTATCCCTGTGATGCAATTGAAAAGGCACACCTAAAAAAGTGAATGCTCATTGACTGGAAGTCAAAGGTCAAATAACACATTGGCTTCCCTCTTCCTCGCGGGAAAAGGTGACGCAAAAGGCGGGGCCAAAGGAGAGAAGACTCAATGACTTTGCAGTGGAGTATGCCAAGTCCAACCGCAGCACGTGCAAAGAGTGTGAGGGAAAAAAATGTAAAAGTTTAGAAGCCATTATTTACATCTGTTCATTATCTGATATACACATGGCTGCAAAATGGAGTTGCCCTACATCTATTCTTTAACATCTGTTCAATATGAAAAAAGGTTTTAGAATAAAGAGATTGTCAATTTCCATAAATGCATGAATAGCTATCCTACATAAACCCAAATATACACTATCATAACAGCCCTAACAGCTCTGTGCTCCAGGACTAGATCTGTGTGTTTAACAAGACAGTGGACCCAGAGAAGCCCCAGCTTGGGTTGATAGACCGCTGGTACCATACGGCCTGCTTCATGGGCCGCAGGTAGCTGGCCTTCAAAGCAGAGTACACCGCTGCCCAGCTCAAAGGCTTCAACACACTCAGTGGAAGACAAGGAGTTCAAGATGAGGCTGCCTGCCATCAAATCTGAAGGGTAAGGCTTTGTTTAGTGATGTAATTAAAGATGTAGTCTATTGTCTACAAACTTTAACTTTACTGGAATGTACATAAGTCAGGAGCAGTGTCCCTGATATTCTAGCAGTTCAGTTGATTTGAAACTTTTTTTCCACCAGGTGTCAGTACACTAATGAATCTCCCTGATGTTTGACTTACCTTGGATAAAGCTCTGCTCCCAACTGGCCTCATGTACAAAGTTAATGGGGAATTCAGTGCCTGTCAACTTCCTTCACAGCAAAACTTTCTCTTGAAGGGTGAATTACAGAATTATGTTTGTAAATGTTTTACTTTGGTGGATCAATTGGCCATAGTGAATGTAAACGGCTATCTTCTCTCCCCTATTTTTCCTCAAAGAGGAAGGCTGACAAAGTACATAGCGCGGGCATCCAAGAAGAGGAAGCAGCAGCAGAAGAAGAAGGAGAAGAAGAAAGTGGAGCTGCAGATGAAGGTTCACTCAGATATAAAAATATATTTTTGGCAGAAATGCCTATACATTTTTATTACTTCATCAAATGATTAACATTGTTGTGATTTTGTATGTGTGTATACAAATGTCAATTGCTCAATATGCCCATATGTTTTGCTAATTATATTTTCTTAATACCGCTCTATCTGAGTGGTTGTGTGTGTACAGGAGCAGTGCCAGCTGATCTGGGCCATCAAGGACAAGCTGTGGCAGTTCTGTTCCACCAATGACTTGAAGGAGCTGTTCATAGCCAACGAACAGGAAGTGCCCTGTGGAGAGTCCAATGTAAGGAGGCTGATTGTGTGTCTGTCTGTCTCTCATTAGCTGTCTTTTTCTTTATATCTTCATGTCTGTTTCTGTGTCTTTGTCTCATTTTACTTTTTGTGTAAATATGTTTGTGCATGTCTGATTGATGGGTCAAACAGCCAGTCAAATAGTGTTGTTTGATTGATAGGTGGTGGACAGCCTGTCAGACTGCATGGCCTTTGGAGTGCTGAAGCCCTGCAAGGAGTGCAAGGGCCATCTGGTGTTCAAGACTGCACTGGGGACATCTCTGCCTGGACCAATTGTGTGTTCAAGACCCAGCTGCCCAACTGCAAGGACTGGGTCACCCCAAAGGTATGTCTCCTTCTCTAGGGTCAGTGTCTGTCTGTAGAGCTGCTTATAGAGCTTGATGTTCATCTGGGTTGTGTTCATTAGGGCAAAACGAAGCAATCTTTTGCAACAGAACTGAAACTGGTATTTCTAATTGGACAAGTTCAGATAGTCCCTCTCTGTTTCAGACCGTTTATTTTCTGTGTCGTGCCTAATGAATACGACACAGATCTCAGATATAACTCACTGAATGCTCATTTGAATTCCACACGCTAACATCTCCTCTAATCTATCCACCCCCAGGAGTTCCATGAGCTTCCCTTCCTCAAGAAGTTTAAGTTCGAGACAGGACTGGGTGTTCTCCAAGGTGGCCCCTCCCCCTTCCTCCTCTGCAGCCGCCCCCAATCCTAGTGCTCTCAGTAACCCCCTCTGAGGGAGTCTCTGCAGGTGAGGAGGAACCAGTAGGTGAATGGGGTGCAGAGGGTGAGAGAACTGGAGAACTGGTGAATGGCCTAAGTTGTCTCCTTATTGTTCTGAGGAATCTTGCTGAAATGGAGAATACCATTTTGAGTAAAAGAAAGTTGATTTTACTCTATTTTGCTTCTCTAGTTTACAGTGAGTCTTGTTGCTCAGTTTGATGCTATAACATGACCAGCCCCATTCATAGTTTTGTAATGTCCATTCTATCCATTCCAATTCTGTCTATATGCCTTCCTCTTCGCTCTCCTCCCCTGTAGACACGCCTCTGACAGGGATGAAGCTGCTGACCGTTGGCAAGCTGAGACAGAACAAGGATGAGCTGAAGGCTGCTGTGGAGGAGCTGCTCTTTGCCTCAGCACCAAGAGTGAGTAGCCAATCAACCAGGTGGGGTTGTCGGATTCAACTTTTGCTCACCTTTACAGTAACAAATACATACACATTGTCAGAAGGATAGGTTGTATTTTTTTGTATTCCCTGACCCCATTTAGTCAATTGGTCAATTGTTTTGGCGATAGGCTGTTGGTTCGACTGAGATTTCTTTAGTTGAGTAGTCGCAAATAGATTTTTTTCATGGTGCACAAGACACATGTCTGATTCGCACCTTTCTCAGTGGACTAATCCATTGCGGGGGCCACAGGGATGGTACAGTCCATCACTCTAGGACGTGATACTGAAAATGTACATGGTTATATTATGAAAACATGATTGTGCAACACTAATAAATATATTATTTTATAACAAATGTGCTTTCTCTCGCGTTGGATAGTGGAATCTTTAGTGCGCCATTGAATGTGCATTATAGCAAAGTTAACCGGCATATTGGTGTTGGGAACAATGTGGTTGAGGCAGCAGTGGAGTGAGGAGATGAGGAAGCAGCCTTTGTCTTAACTGCCTAAGAAAATCGAGGAGAGCAGAAACCCCAACTTAATTAGGTCTATAATCAATAGCCTAACTGTTAAATGTGTCTGGCTTTATAAATCATCCATATACAGTGTATGAAACATTGAGAACAACTTTCTAATGAGTTGCAACCCCCACCCTTTTTTCCCCGCCTCGGAACAGCCTCAGTTCGTTGGGGCATGGACTCTACAAGGTTTCAATCACTCCACTATTGCCTATCATAATCACATCAATAAATTGGTTATAACAAACTCCGAACACCGTAGCAAAATGGATGCGCAGGACGTGAAAAATAAACTCGAAACGGGCAAATCTTTACTGCTTCCTCAGGAGTAAACAGGGAAGTCAGATCTGACTTCAGGCCCTATTGGTCACATGAATGCGATGCATACATGTTTCACGTAAAGAGAGCAAGGGTTGAGGGAATAGGGTATGATTTTCCTAAACAACTGAGGTAGCAGAACTTTTCAGTCAGAAACAAGTAAGAAACGAAATGGTTGAAATTGTTGTAGCTTCAGCACAGACCGCGCATTGAACACTTGCTGTGGTGCCCTTTTGCTGCAGCAGGGAGGAGAGAGGGACAATGTGCGCCAGTCATACAGGCAATTGCTTTTTTTTTTGCTTTTTTTTTACACAGCTTGGCCATCGGGCTCCCTCTCGAGTCATTTGTCTTAATTATTTAATCAAACGGTGCGCTTAAAGCATCAGACAAGCTCAGTGCATATAGTTGATTTTATTAAAACACATAGGGTGTGTCTATATATGGAAGGACAGACAACTTTTTTTCATGGACAGCCCTTATTTCCTAGTTTGACATCTTTGATCTCCCAGAGGAGGTGGAAGGAGTCTGGCGTGCGTGTCTTCTCAGAGGACTTTCCTCACCGACATCAAGTCATCTGGCAAGGACATGCAGGAGCTGGTCTCCCTGTACACCATCTACCCCTGGAGGGCAGAGGTCAAACTAGATACCCATGCTACAGCAGTAGCCTCTAAGTCTGGAGCCATGGCTGCCAAGAGCACTAGGAGGGTGAAGGAAGAGGAAGGTAAGGAATCGGATGTAGCATTGATGAGTAATTTAACTGATTGTTATGGTAGAGTGTTATGTTACAGGCTGCTATGGTAGAGTATATAGTAGTTGGGGACAATTCCACTTTTTTCTATTTTTGCAGGTGGTAGCAAGGCCAGAAAGAAGATGAAACGGACTGAAAGGAGGGGCAGTAGTGGACCCAGATTCAGGTCTAGAGAACAGTGCTCACATCCTGGAGCAAAACGACATGATCTTTAGCGCTATGCTGGGTCTGGCGGACATCGTCAGGGGAACCAACTCTTACTACAAACTGCAGCTGCTGGAGGACGATGTTCTGAAACGGGTGCCACTTTCTCGCGTCCTCTCATCACTCTCTTTATCCTCCCCATTCACGGCTCATCTCCCCCTTTCCCTTGGCCACTCACTACTTTCCGTGTATTTATCTTCCTCTTTCTCCCTTTGTCCTTTTCCGTTCCACCTCATCCTTCTCTCTTTCCTCACCTTTTCTCTTTCTCCTCTGTGTGTAGGTACTGGGTGTTCTGCTCCTGGGGCAGAATGGGCACCACCATCGGGGGCAATAAGCTGGATAAGTTCCATGAGAAGAACTCTACCATAGACAACTTCCTTGGCATGTATGTAGAGAAGACAAGCAACACCTGGGGTTCTTCCCACTTCACCAAGTGCCCCAACAAATTCTACCCTCTGGAAATCGACTATGGACAGGTACAGCTAGAACTCGCAGACACTGCTCAAGCTATGACATCAGCTACAAGGATTGTTTGTGTTCATATTTAAGAAACATGTTGTGCATTTGACTTGACAGGACTGCTTTTTATTGAGAAATGTTTGTGGACTACCCTGATTGGCCCATCCTCATTGGTCATTTCCTCCACCAGGATGAGAAGGCAGTGAAGAGGCTGACAGCCAGTGCTGGCACCAAGTCTGCTGGCCAAGCCTGTCCAGGAACTCATCAGGACCATCTTTGATGTAGAGAGCATGAAGAAGGCCATGGTGGAGACTGAGATTTTCTATAAATGTGTCTATTTGACAAAATATGTATTTTTGTCTTCCTTACCCCCATTTCTCCCTCTCATTTCTCTTCATTGAGAATTAGTCATTCATCTTTTGTCTTTCCTGTCAGATTGACCTCCAGAAGATGCCCCTGGGGAAGCTGAGTAAGAGGCAGATCCAAAGTGCCTACACCCTCCTCAGTGAGGTGCAGCAGGCTGTATCAGAGTTCCGCAGAGTCCCACATTCTGGACCTGTCCAGCTGCCTCTACACCCTCATACCTCACAACTTTGGTATGAAGAAACCACCACTGCTCAGCATCCTGGATTACATTCAGGTGAGGCTACCTGTGTTCTCTCCTTCACACTCATCCTCTTACTCTCACCCCTAACTAAGAGAACTGGAATTGAGACTTTACTCATACATTTGTGTCAGAACTCAAGCTCTAAGCGTACACTGTCAGTCAAATGTCCTGAGGTACTTGAACCAAATAAGTCAAGTTTATTTGAAAACTCTTCAGTAAGCTATGGTAGATGTTTTTAACCCATTGTGTCCCACTACTGTCCAAGCTAAGGTCCAGATGCTGGACAACCTGCTGGACATTGGGGTGGCCTACGGTATGTTGAGAGGGGCCGAGGATAACAATAGGGACATCAACTACGAGAAATTCAAAGCCAAGATAGAGGTACAGTAGGGCCTGGTGGCTTTTCAATGCTCCTCTCTTTTGTGAATACAGTGCTCTAAAAGTTATGAACTATGAATGTGTTGTATTTGTCATCCACCATGCAGGTTGTTGACAAGACCACAAAGGAGGCAGAGATCATTCTGCAGTACGTCAAGAACACACGCGCTGCTACACACAGCACCTACACACTGGAAGTCGAGGAGGTAAGACTTTCCAGTGTGAAGAAAAAAAGCTATGATGTTTCTTTACTCAACAATGATTAAGTTCTGCTTTTGACATACAGAAATTCCTTAGCATTGTCCCCCCTTGATGTTTTTTTAAACTGTGCTGTGTGTCTACTGTGGTGTCTCGCTTCCGCCCTCTCAGATCTTCAAAATCGTTTGGGAGGGAGAGTACCAGGGGTACTGCCCTTTCAAGGATCTGCCCAATCGTCAGCTACTGTTCTCGTGCCACCAACGATGCTGGTATCCTGTCTCAGGGTCTGCGCATCGCCCTGCCAGAGGCCCCCGTGGTAAGTGTCCACCTCACGTTACAGTGCTACCTAATGCATGGGATGCATAGCCGAAGTTCCTTTTGTTTTTTTTTATTAGAAGGTCTTGTGCATGTTATTTTTTGTGCAGTCCATATTTATCATTATATGACAACAGCTCCAGCTCAAATTCAGATTTACTACATCGTGACATTTGAAAAACGCTCACAATGTTGTTTTGACACCTTCCAGACGGATTACATGTTTGGAAAAGGTGTGTACTTTGCAGACATGGTGTCCAAGTTCACCAACTACTGCCACACCTCCCAGTCCAACCCTACTGGCCTCATTCTACTGAGAGAGGTTGCCCTCTGAAACATGTGCGTGACAGCCCAGGTTCTTAGAATGCTGTTAATATTCCATATTCTCTGCAGTCAACAAATATTGTCATTGATTATATATATATATATATTTTTTTTTTTGTACAGGCATGAACGTAAGAAGGCCTCGCACATCACAAAACTACACAAGGGTAAACCAAGTGTGAAAGGTAGGGCTTGATTTGAGGTAATATCGAAAAGGCAGTATACAATCATGCACTATTTATACCAAAAATTATATTATAGTAACTTACTTGCCATGTAACTCATTATTTTCTTTCGTCTCTCTCTGTTAGGTTTGGGTAGAAATGCCCCAGATTCTAGTGCCATTGTCACTTTAGACGGGGTGCAAGTGCCTGTGGGAAAAGGAACCAACACCAACATTGATGACACAAATCTGCTGTACAACGAGTATCCTTTGCTTCCTCTGAGGGCCTAACTTCTGACTCAGTCTTGTACTGTTGCCCATTCTCATCCAATTGAGTTTGTGCACTGTACTTATTGCAGCTCTACTACATTGTTATTACAAATGTATGAGGTTGAAACATAAACTCAGCAAAAAAAGAAACGTCCTCTCACTGTCAACTGCATTTATTTTCAGCAAACTTAACATGTGTAAATATTTGTATGAACATAACAAGATTCAACAACTGAGACATAAACTGAACAAGTTCCACAGACATGTGACTAACAGAAATGGAATAATGTGTCCCTGAACAAAGGGGGGTCAAAATCAAAAGTAACAGTCAGTGTCTGGTGTGGCCACCAGCTGCATTAAATACTGCAGTGCATCTCCTCCTCATGGACTGCACCAGATTTGCCAGTTCTTGCTGTGAGATGTTACCCCACTCTTCCACCAAGGCAGCTGCAAGTTCCCGGACATTTCTGGGGGGAATGGCTCTAGCCCTCACCCTCCGATCCAACAGGTCCCAGACATGCTCCATGGGATAGAGATCCGGGCTCTTCGCTGGCCATGGCAGAACACTGACATTCCTGTCTTGCAGGAAATCACACACAGAATGAGCAGTATGGCTGGTAGTATTGTCATGCTGGAGGGTCATGTCAGGATGAGCCTGCATGAAGGGTACCACATGAGGGAGGAGGATGTCTTCCCTGTAACGCACAGCATTGAGATTGCCTGCAATGACAACAAGCTCAGTCGGATGATGCTGTGACACACCGCCCCAGACCATGACGGACGGACCCTCTACCTCCTAATCGATCCCGCTCCAGAGTACAGGCCTCAGTGTAACGTTCATTCCTTCGACGATAAACGCGAATCCGACCACCACCCCTAGTGAGACAACCATGACTCGTCAGAGAAGAGCACTTTTTGCCAGTCCTGTCTGGTCCAACGACAGTGGGTTTATACCCATAAGCGACGTTGTTGCCGGTGATATCTGGTGAGGGCTTACAAGCCCTCAGTTCAGCCTCTCTCAGCCTATTGCGGACAGTCTGAGCACTGATGGATGGATTGTGCGTTCCTGGTGTAACTCGGGCAGTTGTTGCCATCCTGTACCTTTTCCGTAGGTGTGATGTTCCAATCCTGTGGTGTAGTTACACGTGGTCTGCCACTGTGAGGATGATCAGCTGTCCGTCCTATCTCCTTGTAGCTCTGTCTTAGGCGTCTCACAGTAAGGACATTGCAATTTATTGCCCTGGCCACATCTGCAGGCCTCATGCCTCCTTGCAGCATGCCTAAGACACGTTCATGCAGATAAGCAGGGACCCTGGGCATCTTTCTTTTGGTGTTTTTCAGAGTCAGTATAAAAGGCCTCTTTAGTGTGCCAAGTTTTCATAACTGGGACCTTAATTGCCTTCCGTCTGTAAGCTGTTAGTGTCTTAACAACTGTTCCACAGTTGCATGTTCATTAATTGTTTGGTTCATTGAACAAGCATGGGAAACAGTGTTTGAACCCTTTACAATGACGATCTGTGAAGTTATTGGGATTTTTACGCAGTATCTTTGAAATACAGGGTCCAGAAAAAAGGGACGTTTCATTTTTTTGCTGAGTTTACATGTCATATTGTCAAGACTTACATTTGAGTTTTTTGCTACAGGAACGTAACTTGCGTTTAATATTATGCCATGCCCCCATACTGTACTCCCTAGTCTCTATTTCTCTTAACCTCCCCTCCTCCAGATAAATGATGTATGACGTGGCACAGGTGAACCTGAAGTACCTGCTGAAGATGAAGTTCAACTACCAGACGTCCCTGTGGTAAAGGGTGCAGTGGTAGCCCACCACCATTCCTCCAAAAAGATCCAGCTGACCACGTAGCAACCCCATCGCTTACAGCCCCCACCCCACAACAAAGGACATATTTGCCCCCCTTTACCATCTTCCCAGCATAATACCATGTTCTGTTTTCATTCAGTAGTTTTAAAATCCTTGTCACTATATGCATGGCTTATTGCAATAGCAGATGCCTTTAAATTGGATTGATGTATTGGCCTTGGTTTTATGCAACTCAGTACGTACCTGTTTCAGTCTTTACTAAGTTACTAAGACTGTGGATCATGAGGTCAGAGTTTGCCTTTCAGAATGGCTGAATTGAGGTACCTGTGGAAAGAGATTCTCATTAGAAAACAATATAAAAAGACTTGTCTGTTAAATTGTACATGTGTACCCATAGTCCTAGGTAGTATTTGAGGTAAAAGCAATTCTCTGTTATTTACTCTTAACTGTACAATTTGGCATCTATGGTCTGTTTCAACAGGCATAATGAGATGTTTCCAAATGAGTAATTTCTCTTCACCCTTCCATTCTGGTCAGAAGATATTGACAAGGTATTGGTTTGGGCTGACAGCATTTAGACCACATTCTGTAAAATAATTGATTTACTTGGAGTGATTGTTGGTGTTATATCAATCTTGTCATGACTTAATTCTCCAGACAGAGGTTATCATTAATGTCTACACCAAATATGTCAAACATCCACCGTGGCCCACTTACTTCATGTCTGTCATTTGAGGGCATCCTATGAAAACTCTGTGAAACAAGGCGAGATTCTCTGAGTGGTCTGGCAATTTAAACAGCACTCTCATTTATGTATTTTTGTCTTATTTGTCTGGATGAATTATACAACTGGGATCATTGGAGTATATATTATTTTTCCTTCAGACAGGACGTTTGAGGTCTGCCAGTCTTCTCAAAGATCTATACAACTATAGCTAAATACATTCATTTCATTGTAACCCAATTTGTCCATCCCTTTCCATAAACTATATACCTGAAAATAATAATGTACTGGTTTATTATAAAGATGACCGCTGAGTTAGTTGTACGCTACAGACACCCTCTGTCCCAGAATGCATCTTGACAATACATCTTTGAAAAAGCGGCGCGGCTAATTCAAGATGGCGGAGATGGACCAGCTGTTAGATGAGAGTAAGTAATAACACGAATTTTACAACACGTTTAAGGTGCCAATGCTACTCTGTGAGGTAATTTGTTGTTTAAGGCCTGATGTTATTACTCACTGAGTACTTGTCGCACCCCCCCCCCCTCCCCATGAAGTGTTTGTAAGCTCTCGATGTCAAGACTCAAAAGCTAGCTAGTGAGCTAATGCTTGTTAGTTACTAAGGTTAGCTAGCTAAGTTACACTAAACATAAGTAGGCGATGGTCATAATTGCTAGCAAAATTATAGCAACCTTGTAGTCCGTTAGCTAAAGACTAAACTAGCTAATGTTACCTAGCTGAGTTTGAATGTTCTGTTCATTTCTGAATATTTTTATCCACTCACATTTTTGAGCCAAGGGTGTAACTAACGCTACATTATGGGATAATAATTACCCAACCATGATGAGAGGTCTAACTTACTGTTGTTGTAATAACACATTTTAGTTAGCAAGTTGCTTAAATTATCCACTGTTCCCTAAAATATATACTTAGGTTTCTTGCTGCTATCATCTAAAAACAAGCCGCCGATTCAGCAGTCTTATCTAAAGCCACTGACAGAACAGCTGTCTAGTGGGTGATGTGAGGCGTCATACTGTGTTGGCTTGCTGTCATCTGACTTATTTTTCTGGTAACCTGTCCAAGCCACAATGACTGCCAGTTTCCTAGGTATTATTTAGAGGGTATATCTGCAGTTGAACAATAACAAAGCAAATTCCCTGCCCCTGTTTGGTAAAATGCTGAGGGATGGGGGGTGGACTGTATCAACTGTATTTTGTGGGCTCCCGATTGGCTCAGCGGTTTTAGGCACTGCATCTCAGTGCAAGAGGCGTCACTACAGTCTCTGGTTCGAATCCAGACTATCACTTCCGGCTGTGATTGGGAGTCCCTAAGGGCGGTGCACAATTTAGCCCAGCGTCGTCCGGGTTTGGCCGTGGTAGGCCGTCATAGTAAATAAGAATTTGTTCTTAGCTGACATGCCTAGTTAACCTCTTATGGCTAGGGGGCAGTATTTTCACGGCCGGATAAAAAACGTACCCGATTTAATCTGATTATTACTCCTGCCAAGAAACTAGAATATGCATATAATTATTAGCTTTGGATAGAAAACACCCTAAAGTTTCTAAAACTGTTTGAATGGTGTCTGTGAGTATTACATAACTCATTTGGCAGGCCAAAACCTGAGAAGATTCCAAACAGGAAGCGCCCTCTTTGACCATTTCTTGCCCTCCTTGATCATCTCTAACCAAAACAGGGGATCTCTGGCATGACGTGACACTTCCTACGGCTCCCATAGGCTCTCAGAACCCGGGAAAAAGTTGAATGACGTAATTCCAAGCCCTGGCTGAAAAGCTTTTGCGCATTTGCTAAGTGGTCTATCAGTGGACAATTTTACCATTATTTAAGGCCCATAAAATGACAGCTGTGCCATATAGATTGCAAAATAGTTGGGTAGATATTTTCAATGTACACATACCATGGTACATGGTTTATGAACTGATACGTAGAATTTTTCCATTTGAATTATTATACAAAATAGAAAGTTATATATATATGGGGATACAACCTTCCCAACTCTGCAGATTTTTCTGCGAAGAAACAGTCATTAGATAATTTGTTTTGGTACTGTCCATATGCAGCTTGCTTTTGGTCAGGTCCAGGAATGGCTGAAGAATTGCAATATTTACCTGGAGCTAACCCTGCAGATAGCACTACTGGGTGATCTGAAAAGTTATAGTCAATCGATCAATAATATAATACTTTTAGCAAAACATTTTCATTTAAAATCTGCAGAAACTAGTAGAATAGAAATGTTCAGAACTTTTCTGAAACAGCACAGTTGGAAAAATATATGGGAAATAGAAATCCAATATGGATGGTGTTAAGAAATAAATGGGAAGGGTTTGAATGGAGCTGAAGGGTGGGACTAATAGCAAGATATCTCATGTAAAATATACTGTGTCTGTAAAATGTATATAGGTTCAGAACTTTTGGGAAACAGCAGTTAAAAATATGGCAAGTATAAATCAAACTGTATGGACATAACAAATAGATGAGGTTGAGAGTAGAGGAATGACAGGACTAAAAACAAATAAAATATAATTATTGTAAAAATAGATTGTGTCCGTAAAATGTATATAGTATGTATAAGCTGGAAGTAGAAGCCTATGTGTTGTTTACTACAAGTAGGGGAATGGGTGGAAGGGTTAGTGGAAAATAATGAAGGAAAATATATATACAAAAAATGTGTATGTATATCTCTATCAGTACCAGTCAAAAGTTTGGACACACCTACTCATTCCAGGGTTTTTCTTTATTTTTTACATTGCAGGATAATAGTGAAGACATCAAAACTATGACATAACACATATGGAATCATGTAGTAACCAAAAAAGTGCTAAACAAATCAAAATATTTTTCATATTTAAGTTTCTTCAAAGTAGCCACCCTTTGCCTTGATGACAGCTTTGCACACTCTTGGCATTCTCTCACCCAGC
This sequence comes from Salmo trutta, assembly GCF_901001165.1. NCBI lineage: Eukaryota > Metazoa > Chordata > Actinopteri > Salmoniformes > Salmonidae > Salmo > Salmo trutta. The sequence continues at coordinate 3,555,474 of NC_042991.1, forward strand.
TTCATGAGGTAGTCACCTAGAATGCAGTTCAATTAATTGCCTTGTTAATTTGTGGAATTTCTTTCCTTAACCTGTTTGGGATAGGGGGCAGTATTGAGAATTTTGGAAAAAATATGTGCCCATTTTTAACTGCCTCCTACACCAACTCAGAAGCTAGAATATGCATATTATTGTTCAGGTTTGGATAGAAAACACTCTGAATTTTCTAAAACTGTTTGAATGGTGTCTGAGTATAACAGAACTCCTATGGCAGGCAAAAACCTGACAAGGTTTCAAGCAGGAAGTACCCTGTCTGACAAGGAGTCGTGCGTCTTGCATCTGTTTATTGAAAAGTAAGGATCTTAGCTGTAACGTGACAATTCCCAGGGCTCCGATAGGCTCTCAGAACCCAGGAAATAACTGAAGGTTGACGAGGGAGCCTCAGGCTGAAACACATTATCGGCTTTGGTAAGTGGCGGCTCAGAGCACCTTTGAATGAGGCGCGTGCACGATTCGCTCCTGAGGAGAAATTTAATTCGGCTGTTTAGGCTCAATGCATATTCCCGGTCGGAATATTATCACTTATCTACGAGATAAATGGCATAAAAATTGGTTTTAAACAGCGGTTGACATGCTTCGAAGTACGGTAATGGAATATTTAGACATTTTTGTCACGCCAATGCGCCATGCTCGAGACCGTGATGAAGCATTCTGATAGTGTCTAGAACTCACGAACAAAACGTCGCTGTTTGGATATAACGATGGATTATTTGGGACCAAACCAACATTTGTTATTGAAGTAGAAGTCCTGGCAGTGTATTCTGACGAAGAACAAGCAAGGTAAGAACATTTTTCTTATAGGAAATGTGATTTTGGTGGAGGCTGACCTGGGTGGGTATCTAAATAGCTAGCCCTGTGATGCCGGGCTATGTACTTAGATTATTGCAAAATGTGCTTCATCCGAAAAGCTATTTTAAAATCGGACATATCGAGTGCATAGAGGAGTAATGTATCTATAATTCTTAAAATAATTGTTATGCTTTGTGTGAACGTTTATCGTGAGTAATTTAGCAAACTGTTAGTAAATTCCCCAGAAGTTTGCGGGGGTTATGCTTTTTCTGAACGTCACATGCTAATGTAAAAAGCTGTTTTTTGATATAAATATGAACTTGATTGAACAGACATGCATGTATTGTATAACACAATGTCCTATGTGTGTCATCTGATGAAGATCATAAAAGGTTAGTGCTGCATTTAGCTGTGGTTTGGGTTTATGTGACATGATATGCTAGCTTGAAAAATGGGTGTCTGATTATTTCTGGCTGGGCACTCTGCTGACATAATCTAATGTTTTGCTTTCGTTGTAAAGCCTTTTTGAAATCGGACAGTGGGGTTAGATTAACGAGATTCTTGTCTTTAAATAGCTGTAAAATAGTCATATGTTTGAGAAATTGAAGTAATAGTATTTCTAACGATTCAAAAATCGCGCCACTGGATTTCAGTGGCTGTTACGTAGGTGGGACGAGTTCGTCCCACATGCGCCAGAGAGGTTAAAACCTCTTACATCTAGATGTGCCGCTAACGGAACGCCTCGCCAATATCCAATGATAGAGCATGGCGCGAATTACAAACTCCTCAAAACTTAAATTTTTCAAACATTTGACTATTTTACACCATTTTAAAGACAAGACTCTCCTTTATCTAACCACATTGTCCGATTTCAAAAAGGCTTTACAACGAAAGCAAAACATTAGATTATGTCAGGAGAGTACCCAGCCAGAAATAATCACACACCCATTTTTCAAGCTAGCATATAATGTCACAAAAACCAAAACCACAGCTAAATGCAGCACTAACCTTTGATGATCTTCATCAGATGACACTCCTAGGACATTATGTTATACAATACATGCATGTTTTGTTCAATCAAGTTCATATTTATATCAAAAACCAGCTTTTTACATTAGCATGTGACGTTCAGAACTAGCATACCCACTGAAACTTCCGGTGAATTTACTAAATTACTCACGATAAACGTTCACCAAAAACATAACAATTATTTTAAGAATTATAGATACAGAACTCCGTTATGCAATCGCGGTGTCCGATTTTAAAATAGCTTTTCGGTGAAAGCACATTTTGCAATATTCTGAGTAGATAGCCCGGCCATCATGGCTAGCTATTTTGACACCCACCAAGTTTGGCACTCACCAAACTCAGATTTACTATAAGAAAAATTGGATTACCTTTGCTGTTCTTTCGTCAGAATGCACTCCCAGGACTTCTACTTCAACACCCAATGTTGTTTTGGTTCCAAATAATCCATAGTTATATCCAAATAGCTCAGTTTTGTTCGTGCGTTCAAGACACTATCCGAAGGGTGACGCGCCGGCGCGTATCGTGACAAAAGATGTCATTACCGTACTTCGAAGCATGTCAAACGCTGTTTAAAATCAATTTTTATGCGATTTTTCTCGTAAAATAGCGATAATATTCCGACCGGGAGACCTTGTTTTCATTCAAACACTGAAAATAGAAAATGTAGTCTTCGCATGCACGCGCGCACACCCATGTCATTGTTCTCAGAACGACCACTTTCCAAGAGCCCTACTGTTTTTCGCCCAGGGACTGCAGAGTCACCATTCCCTGTTCTGGCGCCTTCTGAGAGCCTATAGGAGCCTTAGAAAATGTTACGTTACAGCAGAGATCCTCTGTTTTCGATAAAGAGGCTATAGAAGGCCAAGAAATGGTCAGAGAGGGCACTTCCTGTAGGGAATCTTCTCAGGTTTTGGCCTGCCATATGAGTTCTGTTATACTCAGATACTATTCAAACAGTTTTAGAAACTTTAGTGTGTTTTCTATCCAAATCAAACAATTATATGCATATTCTAGTTTCTGGGCAGGAGTAATAACCAGATTAAATCGGGTACGTTTTTTATCCGGCCGTGAAAATACTGCCCCCTATCCTAAACAGGTTAATGCGTTTGAGCCAATCAGTTGTGTTGTGACAAGTTATGGGGTGGTATACAGAAGATAGCCCTATTTGGTAGAAGACCAAGTTCATATTATGGCAAGAACAACTCAAATAAGCAAAGAGAAACAACAGTCCATCATTACTTTAAGACATGGTCAGTCAATCCGGAAAAATGTTGTGCAGTCGCAAAAACCATCAAGCGCTATGATCAAACTGGCTGTCATGTGGACCGCCACAGGAAAGGAAGACGCAGAGTTACATCTGCTGTCGAGCATAAGTTCATTAGTTACCAGCCTCAGAAATTGCAGCCCAAATAATTCTTCACAGAGTTCAAGTAAAAGACACATCTCAACATCAACTGTGCAGAGGAGACTGCGTGAATCGGGCCTTCATGTTCGAATTGCTGCAAAGAAACCACTAAAGGACACCTGTAAGAAGAAGAGACTTGGTTGGGCCAAGAAACATGAGCAATAGACGTTACATCGGTGGAAATCTGTCCTTTGGTCTGATGAGTCCAAATTGGAGATTTTTGGTTCCAACCGCCGTGTCTTCGTGAGATGCAGAGTATTTATTTAGAATTCTAGGCACACTTAACCAGCATGACTACCACAGCATTCTGCAGCGATAAGCCGTCCTATTTGGTTTGCGCTTAGTGGGACTATCATTTGTTTTTCAACGGGACAATAACACCACACACCTCCAGGCTGTGTAAGGGCTATTTGACCAAGGAGAGTGATGGCGTTCTGCATCAGATAACCTGGCCTCCACAATCACCCGACCTCAACCCAATTGAGATGGCTTGGGATGAGTTGGACTGCAGTGAAAGAAAAGCAGCCAACAAGTGCTCAGCATATGTGGGAACTCCTTCAAGACTGTTGGAAAAGCATTCCAGGTGAAACTGGTTGAGAGAATGCCAAGAGTGTGCAAAGCTGTCAAGGCGAAAGGTGGCTACTTTGAAGAATCTCAAATGTAAAATATATTTTGATTTGTTTCACACTTTTTTGGTTACTACATGATTCCATGTGTTATTTCATGTTTTTGATATCTTCACTATTATTCTACAATGTAGAAAATAGTAAAAATAAAGACAATCCGTCGAATGAGTAGTTTTCCCAACTTTTGACTGGTACTGTATATCACCAGTAGTATATTTACTGTTTGTTTGGTTGCGGTAATTTCTGTTAATGCATTCAATATATTATTATTCCGGTCTTTTACCGTTCTTATTGTCAGAGTGGACACATTGTTTGCGGCGAGCACAACCTATTCTACACTTGTGAAAGACAAGTTTTGATTTATTTCATTCCATTTAAGAGTTTTGTCACTTTAGTCATTGTTTTTTATTTGGAGTGCTCCAGTCAATGTTGAGTAAGGAAGTGAAACTTGATTACGCATATAAGTAGGCCTATTGGCTACCTGGCCTGCGTGCAAATGTAGGCATAGAAATGTGCCCATTTGGGGATCTGATTAGTGTTTCTGATTGGCCTAACACGCCACCACTACTTTGAGAAAAACCACAGATCATTAATGTATTCTTCACCTCAAACATGAAGAAAACAAAGTCTGTTTTTACATCAATTGAGAATGCCAACACCTCAATGTACTTGAAAAATCTTAACAGCTATTTCCCTTTCCATAACCACTTTGCAGGAAAGGGAAACATGTAATGCTCTGACCCTGTGGAAAGTAAAAAATAGGCCTGATTACTTTTTATCCCTTACGCAAATACCCTACAGTGGTATCTGTCCTGAGCTCACTGCCTCAGGAAACTCTGAGGAGCCCAGAATATTTTATACAATGTTGCAAGGAGCTTCCAGCTGGACCCAAGTTAATAGTTGATGCAATGTTTCAAGTTTGTGGTAGACAGGCCATGTTTAGCCCAATGTGATTTATAAGATATTTATTTTTATCAGGATATTTTCTACCTGCATGCTGCAATGGTTTTGCCTGTTGGCTTTAAAGGCTATTTTTACATAGTTGGCAATAGAAGTTACTTTTTAGGTTTATCATTTTCATTTAGATTTGGATAGAATTTTGATTAACCACATGACAATCATTTGAGATACGAAGGCGTTATTTTAAAGGAAATGAAACTGTTCCATGAAAATGTGCATATGACTGGCACACAGATCGGTAGAAATGGTTAGATATATTGGCATTCCACATGAAAGTTTGCAGGCTTCGGCAGCGATTAAAGCCTAGAGTCTTCTTGGGTATGACGCTACAAGCTTGGCACACCTGTATTTGAGACTTGAGACTTGTCCTGAAGTCACGACTGCGTTGTCTTGGCTGTGTGCTTAGGGTCATTGTCCTGTTGGAAGGTGAACCTTCACCCCAGTCTGATGTCCTGAGCCCTCTGGAGCAGGTTTTCAAGGATATCTCTGTACTTTGCTCTGTTCATCTTTCCCTTGATCCTGACTAGTCTCCCAGACCCTGCTGCTGAAAAACCTCCCCACAGCATGATGCTGCCACCACCATGCTTCACTATAGGGATGGTGCCATGTTTCCACCAGACGTGACGCTTGGCATTCAGGCCAAAGAGTTCAGTCTTGGTTTCATCGGGGAATTGTGTTTCTCTTGGGTTAAAGTCCTTTCGATGCCTTTTGGCAAACTCCAAGCGGGCTGTCATGTGCATTTTTTTAATGAGTGGCTTCTGTCTGGCCACTACAATGAAGGCCTGATTGGTGGAGTGCTGCAGAGATGGTTGTCCTTCTGGAAGGTTCTCCCATCTCCACAGAGGAACTCTGGAGCTCTGTCAGAGTGACCATTGGGTTCTTGGTCACTTCCCTGTCATAGGCCCTTCTCCCCATATTGCTCAGTTTGGCCAGGCGGCCAGCTCTAGGAAGAGTCTTGGTGGTTCCAAACTTCATCCATTTAAGAATGATGGAGGCCACTGTGTTCTTACGGACCTTCAATGCAGCAGAGATTTTTTTTTTGTACCCTTCCCCAGACCTACCCTTCCCCTCAACACAATCATTTCTTGGAGCGCTAATGACAATTCCTTCGAACTCGTGGCTTGGTTTTTGCTCTGACATGCACTGTCATCTGTGGGACCATATATAGACAGGTGTGTGCCTTTCCAAATCATGTCCAATCAGCTGAATTTACCACAGGTGGACGCCGATCAAGTTGTAGAAACATCTCAAGGATGATCAATGTAAACAGGATGCACCTGAGCTCAATTGTGTGTAGATTATTATTTTTTTAATCAATTTTAGAATAAGGCTGCAATGTAACAATGTGGAAAAAGTCAAGTTCTGAATTTGTATTTATTTAACTAGGCAAGTCCGTTAAGAACATTCTTATTTATAATGACGGCCTACACCGGCCAAACCCTAACCAGGACGATGCTGGGCCGATTGAGCGCCGCCCTATGGGTCTCCCGATCACGCCGGTTGTGATACAGCCTGGGATCGAACCAGGGTCTGTAGTGCCTTAGAACGCTGAGCCACTCGGGAGCCAATACTTTCCAAATGCATTGTATCTACCTCAAATGTCTCATACTTCTGCTCGCTGATGTGGTACTGGTACTCTTTATAGAGTTCCTTAAAGTATTCATACCCCTTATTTGAGATTATATTTCAGCCTCAATTCAAAATGGATTAAATAGATTTACACAAAATACCCCATAATGACAAAGTGAAAACAGGTTTTTACAATTTGTTAGCATCTGTATTTCATTTTCAATACATTTGCTATCTCATTTACATTAGTATTCACATCTACTTTGTAGAAGAACCTTTTTGGCAGCTATTACAGTTGAGTCGTTCTGGGTAAGACTAAGTGCTTTACACACCTGGATTATGCAACATTTGTCTGTTTTAAAAAATATATATATTTTCAAAATTCTTCAGCGTCTGTCAAATTGGTTGTTGATTCATTTTCAGGTCTTGCCATACATTTTCATGTAGATTTAAGTCAAAACTTTAACTTGGCCACTCAAACATTCACTGTCTTTTTGTTAAGCAACCCCAGTGTAGATTTGGCCATGTGTTTTAGGTTATTTTTTTATTTATTTATTTTATTTCACCTTTATTTAACCAGGTAGGCAAGTTGAGAACAAGTTCTCTCTCATTTACAATTGCGACCTGGCCAAGATAAAGCAAAGCAGTTCGACAACATACAACAACACAGAGTTACACATGGAGTAAACAACATACAGTCAATAATACAGTAGAAAAAAAATAAGACTATATACAATGTGAGCAAATGATGTGAGATAAGGGAGGTAAAAGCAAAAAAATGCCATGGTGGCAAAGTAAATAAAGTATAGCAAGAAAAACACTGGAATGGTAGATTTGTAGTTTGAAGAAAGTTCAAAGTTCAAATATAAATAATATGGTGCAAAGGAGCAAAATAAATAAAATAAATAAATACAGTAGGGGAAGAGGTAGTAGTTTGGGCTAAATTATAGATGGGCTATGTACAGGTGCAGTGATCTGTGAGCTGCTCTGACAGCTGGTGCTTAAAGCTAGTGAGGGAGATAAGTGTTTCCAATTTCAGAGATTTTTGTAGTTCGTTCCAGTCGTTGGCAGCAGGGAACTGGAAGGAGAGACGACCAAAGGAGGAGTTGGCTTTAGGGGTGACCAGAGAGATATACCTGCTGGAGCGCGTGCTACAGGTGGGTGCTGCTATGGTGACCAGTGAGCGGAGATAAGGGGGGACTTTACCTAGCAGGGTCTTGTAGATGACCTGGAGCCAATGTGTTTGGCGACGATTATGAAGTGAAGGCCAGCCAACGAGAGCATACAGATCGCAGTGGTGGGTTGTATATGGGGCTTTGGGGACAAAACGGATGGCACTGTGATAGACTGCATCCAGCTTGTTGAGTAGGGTATTGGAGGCTATTTTGTAAATGACATCGCCGAAGTCGGATTGGTAGGATGGTCAGTTTTACGAGGGTATGTATGTATTGTCGTGCTCAAAGGTGAATTCATCTCCCAGTGTCAGGTGGAAGCAGACTGAACTAGTTTTTCCTCTAAGATTTTGCTTAGCTCCCTTCAGTTTCTTTTTTTACCCTGAAAATCTCCCCAAACCTTAATGTTTACAAGCATACCCCTAACATGATATGGCTATGCTTGAAATTATGGAGAGTGGTACTCAGTAATGTATTGTATTTGCCCCAAACATATTCAGGACAAAAAGTATTGCTTTGCCACGTTTTTACAGTATTACTTTAGTGCCTTGTTGCAAACAGGATGCATGTTTTGGAATATTTGTTTGTTCTGTACAGGCTTCCATCTTATCACTGTCTTTTATGATAGTATTTGGGGTGACTACTATGTTGTTGATCTGTCCTGAGTTTTCTACTATCACAGCCATTAAACTATATTAAGCTCTGCAACTGTTTTAAAGTCACCATTGGCCTCATGTTTAAATCCCTGAGCGGTTTCCTTCGTTTCCGGTAACTGAGTTAGGAAGGACACCTGTGTCTTTGTAGTGACTGGGTGTATTGATACAAACTGTAATTAATAACTTCACAATGCTTAAAGTGATATTCATTGTCTGTTTTTATAATTTTTTTACCCATCTACCAATAGGTGCCCTTCTTTATGAGGCATTGGAAAACCTCCCTGTTCTTTGTGGTTGAATCAGTGTTTGAAATGCACTTCTCTACTGGGGGACCTTACAGATGATTGTATATGTGGGGTACAGAAATGAGGTAGACATTAAAAACATACTGTTAAACACTATTAGAGTCCTTATTATGTGAATTTTTCTAAATGTTTATTGAACTAGGCAAGTCAGTTACGATCAAATTATTTGCAATGACAGCCTACCCCGGCCAAACCCTCCCCTAACTTGTTAAGCACATTTTTACTCCAGAATGTATTGTGGCTTGCCGTAAGAAAGGGTTTTGAATACCTTTTATTAATTTGTAAAAAATAAAATGTGTATATATAATTCCACTTTGACGTTATGGTGTTGTGTGTGTGTAGACCAGTGACACAAACATCTTAATTTATACTATTTTTAATTCAGGCTGCAATACAATAATGTGGAAAAAGTCAATGTGTGTGTGAACCTTCTGAATAGCTCCATTCTTGTGCATTTTATTTTTTTCCTGTTCTTACTATTTTTATCTTTAAACTCTGCAATGTTAGGAAGGGCTCGTAAGCAAGCATTTACTGTGAAGTCTACACCAGTTGTAAAAAAAAAAATCCCAATCACTATTTAATAGAACATCCAATTTTGTTGTTTTTCAAAGTGAACAACAATGCTTAAACCACATTGAGGTCTTTAGTTCAGGTGTGCACCATCCAGACTGTTGTGTGGCTAGTGGTGTTGTAGCACACTTGTGATGGAGTTTTCTACACAAATGGGCACTGGATTAATGCAAGTATGTGTGATTCTGCCAGGTAGGCATAGGTTACGTTGTTGATACCTTTCAATTGCCCGAAAAGGGTTAGGCCTGTGGTCACCAACCTTTTCTGAGTCACGATCACTTTTGCAGTTTTACCTTAACCTCACACAAACAGTTTTGTAGGAATGAGGTTTGGGCAGTAGGCCTAATACATTATCACAGCATATTGGGTTTATGATTGGCCTGCCAATATTGTAAATCAGACCATATTATTTTTCAAAACTCGAGCTTTGATGAAATAGATCAGTTGGTTTAGCACTTGTGAGGCACTGTGAAGCATGATTTGAAATCATTTGCTTTTTTTATTTTACTGGACTCATGGTACCTGCATCTGATGGTCAACGAGGTCAAATCACAAAGTCCGTGATCTTCAGGTCGAAAAGTAGGAGCTCTAAAAAGATGCTCGAGTTTCCGACTTGGAATTCCGATTTAGCCCAACCGCCTCTCAAGGGCCCTGCTCTCCTTCCTTTCCTCCGGTGAGACTGACCAGAGAGCGGGGACACCGTCTTCCACCTGATGGCGAAACTCAAGTCGAACCGCATGTCTCATGCACAAATTTGTGTTGTTCCTATGACCAGAGAAAGTTAAATATTCCTTAATATTAAAATCAACACGACGAGCTACTAATAATAATAATAAAACGCTGGGCTATCAATACTTGGCTACTCATTCATTGCAGCTGCAGCCCGAGCAGAAGTACGGAGAAGAGCATTTTGTAATAGTGTTGAATAAAAACAGTGGTAGTGCTGAATATTAACTTTTAACATGAACTCACTCATAAAAACAGCAGCTCTTTGCTGTATTCGTAGACAGTCTCTCTGTGGTCATGGTTTTAAAAGTTATTAAATCTTACGTAGGCTAGTAACCTATTCAATTTGGCTGTGGCCAGGGTCATGGGAACACTGCTTACCCGGTGCGCAGGACTTTTGAATCAAGTGCACCTACCGGCAACAGCTCAACACGATTTTAAAAAAGGAGCGTAAGCCTTTTATCGTTCGTTGGCTTTTCTACAGAAATATTTGTTGATCGACTAGGAATTCGATCGACCGGTTGGCGACCACTGGGTTAGGTTATTGTAAGGATCGCTAATGGCTACACATTGGTATAGGCCCTACGCGCACCACTCACAGCAGGGCTCGACATTCAGGTAAATTTGCCAGTATCACACCGGGCTAGTGCCAACTGAAAGATCCTGGCATGAATGAGGAGAAAAATGCTGGCCCGGGTTAAAATGTAACCGGAAAGTGAATGAAGCGTGCATAATTTCAATAGCAGGTGATTTAATGCTTGTTTGCGGCCTGAGCAAGGGTTTATACAGACATTGACAAATCAAATTCAACAAGTTTTTCCACCACTTAATTCTAATTTTCTAGGACCTACATTTTATTAAATTGTTGTAATAGCCTATAGAAAAAATGCACCCACAAATGTATGCATTACCACTTTAAGAATAATGCATTTTTAATAGGCCGGCCTATCCCAATCGCATTATGCGTTGACATTCACATAATTTGTACGTTCTAAAATATGTCAGAAGAATGTGGGCCTTGCCTGACTAGACTGCATGCTCCCGACACAAATACACTAATGAAGTCTGTCCATATGGTAGGTACTGCAGTCAGTCTTGCCATTTGAGATGTTTTAGAGTTATTGAGGAGTTACTGTATCATGTTTTTAAAACTAGAAAGCGATCAAAAACTGGGTTCGCTCATAATAACTGCAAATGGTTTAACTGCAACAAGCGCAACAGACCACACCTTCAATTGAAGCCGTGGGAAACAAACGAAAGCGCCAACATCTGTAATAACTGCTCATGGTTCGAGTGGCGCAATGGTCTAAGACATTGCATCTCAGTGCAAGAGGCATCACTGCAGTACCTGGTTCGAATCCAGGCTGCATCACATCTGGCCGTGATTGTCCCATAGGGCGGCGCACAATTGGCCCAGCATCGACTGGGTTTAGCCGGGGTAGACCGTCATTGTAAATAAGAATTTGTTCTTAACTGACTTGCCTAGTTACATTTTAAAAATATATATTTATTTAAAAAAATATCTAATTTTTTATTTTATTTATAAAGCTTAAGTCATTTCAAGCCTTATTCATATAGTTTTGTTGAATAGGAAATGGATCATATGAAATATTTTCTTTATCATATTTGTTCTGTGTACTTGAGCTTGTCCTCAAGTGAGTACACCTCAGCAATTTTATGACTATTTTTACCAGAAAGGTGAGATTTTAACATTTCTTGGAGTCTGCACATTACTAGGTATTGTTTATGGGCCTCTCATGATAAATCATTTAAAGTGTGCCCTCCCTCGCCTAAAAAAAAGAATACTACACCACTAATCATAACATGGAACAACTTTCCTACCCCTACCGCTGTCGGTCTTTGCTTCACGCTACAACCAGCTGTTTGAGAGCTGCACGATCTCTGCCTGACAGATTATCTATAGGCTGTATGTGTGCACCCCACGTGTGATAAATAATCAACAAAACGAACAGCTTCGGGTATCCATCTGTTATTTTAAATAAATTCTAGCCTAGATTAAAAATAGCATGATTAGAATATTTTTTTCCACTGGCCCAAGCGGGCCACTGACAGGGATGATCGACTGGCCCTGGGGGTTTCCACAACCTCCCCAGTATGTCAATCCCTGACATACACAGGCTGGGGCATTTCTGTGCCGTTGTTGCCTCTTCAGAAAATTGGTTTATTTTTGCCTAATTGCACATTTTGGTGTGAATAAATTAGAAAAAAGCAAATTGTAAACCAAAAACTAAGTTGACCAACAACACACAAATTCCGCTGGCACTCTTGCGACCAATAAAAAAAACTTGTCACTCTACCAAGTTAAATGGTATATAAAATTAAGCTACTGGAAACAACTCATCTGGCTATAGCCTACATGCTGATTGGGTATGGAGCAGTTTTGTACTTCAAACATGGTCATTTTTTAGGTATACGGGGCAAAGTTGATCATTTCATAACGATGACAGTAATCTATTTTCCTAGGCGCACTACATGGCAAACACGCAAGAGATCACTGTAAAAACTTCCAAACTGAAAATCATTGGATTTTGAGAATGGTGAAGGTAGGCAACAACACCTCTGCCACACTGATCCTCAACACGGGGCCCCACAGATGTTCTTAAGGTTTTGTACACTGTATATTTATATACATTATATGTATATACACTGAGTGTTTAAAACATTAAGGACACCTGCTCTTTCCTTGACATATAGACTGACCAGGTGAATCCAGGTGGAAGCTATGATCCCTCATTAAAGTGGATTTCACAAGTGACATCAATCAGTATGGGGAGGATTTTTAAGCCTTGAGACATGGATTGTGTATGTGTACCATTCAGAGGGTAAATGGGCAAGACAAAAGATTTAAGTGCCTTTGAACGGGGTATGGTAGTAGGTGCCAGGCGCACCGGTTTGTGTCAATAACTGTAACGCTGCTGGGTTAGTAGTAGTAGGATATTGGCGCCGGAGGAGTTGGCTGCCGTTTGTGCTATTTTGTGTTTTTCACTTTTTTTTCACTTTTTTAACTTATTTTGTACATAATGTTTCTGCCGCTGTCTCTTATGACCGAAAAGAGCTTCTGGATATCAGAACAGCGATTACTGGACAAAGATTTTTTTTTCTTTAACGAGTCAGACGCGAAGGATTTACTGCTGATACCGGAACAGGCCAAGATCCCCATAATTCGTATGGAAAAAAAGACACCAATACAGGAGACGCATGTCCAGGTGCCTGGTGAGAATTAGTTGGCGAGTGGGTAACCCGCCTCTACCATGCGTCCTATTGGCCAACGTGCAATCATTGGAGAATAAACTGGATGAGCTCTGTTCAAGACTATCCTACCAATGGGACAATAATAACGGTAATATGTTATGTTTCACTGAATCGTGGCTAAACAACGTCATTGATAATATACAGTTGCCTGGGTTTTCCGTGCATCGGCACGACAGAACAGCTGCCTCCAGTAAGACAAGGGGTGGCGGTCTGTGTCTATTTGTCAATAACAACTGGTGCACAAAATCTAATATTATGGAAGTCTCAAGATTTTGCTCGCCTGAGGTGTAGAGTATCACATGATAAGCTGTAGACCACTATTTACAGAGATATTTCTCATCTATATTTTCCATAGCTGTCTATTTACCACCACAAACTGATTTTGACACTAAGACCGCACTCAACGAGCTGAATAAGGCCATCAGAATCAAGAACATTTTCATCTAGAGGCGGTGCGCCTAGTGGCCGGGGACTTTAATGCAGGGAAACTTAAATCTGTTTTACCTCATTTCTACCAGCATGTAGAGGGGGAAAAACTTTACTCCACACACAGAGATGTGTACAAAGCTCTCGCTTGCCCTCCATTTGGAAAATCTGACCATAATTACAAGCAAAAACTAAAGCAGGAAGCACCAGTGATTCGCTTTATACAAAGTGCTCAGATGAAGCAGATGCTAAGCTACGGGACAGTTTTGCTAGGACAGACTGGAAATTGTTCCGGGATTCATCCGATGGCATTGAGGAGTATCAGTCACCGGCTTTATCAATAAGTGCATCGATGACTTCGTCCCCACAGTGACTGTACGTACATACCCCAACCAGAAGCCATGGATTACAGGCAACATCCACACTGAGCTAAAGGGTAGAGCTGACACTTAAAAGGAGCGGGACTCTAACCCAGATGCTAATAAGAAATCCCGCTATGCCTTCCGACGAACCATCAAACGGGCAACGTGTCAATACAAGACTTAGATTGAATCCTACTACACCGTCTCCAACGCTCGTCGGATGTGGCAGGGCTTGCAATCTATTACGGACTACAAAAAGTCCAGCTGCGAGCTGCCCACTGTCACATGCCTACTGGACGAGCTAAATTACGTCTATGCGTGCTTCTAGGCAAGCAACACGGAAGCATGCATGAGAGCACCAGCTGTCCCGGACGACTGTGTCATCACTCTCTCCGTAGCCGATGTGAGTAAGACCTTTTTAAACAGGTCAACATTCACAAGGCCGCAAGGCCAGATGGATTACCAGGACGTGTACTTTGAGAATGCGCTAACCAACTGGCAAGTGTCTTCACTGACATTTTCAACCTGTCCCTGATTTTGAGTCTGTAATACCTACATGTTTCAAGCAGACCGCCATAGTCCCTGTACCCAGGAACACCAAGGTAACCTACCTAAATGGCTACCGACCCCACGTCTGTAGCCATGAAGTGCTTTGAAAGGCTCGTCATGGCTCACATCAACAGTCATCCTAGAAACCCTAGACCCACTCCAATTTGCATACCGCCCTAACAGATCCACAGATGATGCAATCTGTATTGCACACCACAAGGCCCTTTCCCACCTGGACAAAAGGAACACCTACGTAAGAATGCTGCTCATTAACTACAGCTCAGCATTCAACACCATAGTGCCCTCAAAGTTCATCACTAAGCTGAGGACCCTGGGACTTAACACCCCCCTCTGCAACTGGATCCCGGACTTCCTGACTGGCCATCGCCAGTTGGTAAAGGTAGGCAACAACACACCTGCCACGCTGATCCTCAACACGGGGCCTCACTGAGGTGCATCCTTAGTCCCCTTCTGTACTGTCTGTTCACCAATGACTGCGTAGCTAAGCACGACTCGTTCTCTGATCGCACCGAATAGTTTCAAACTGAAATTGATTTTTCCTGTACTTATCGGAGCCCATATGCGTAATGAATCGTCTTGAAAGGGAAAGATGCACATCCCTACTGCATTTTTTTTATTTTTAAGTTCCATTGTAAAGTTTAGCCTAATTCCCTCTTCTCTTGATTGTAGGCTCTTCAGCCGAGGCACTTGTCAGTCTGAAAGGTACTGTATCGTAACACATTGCATTGATTATCCTTGTGTGTATGTATACAGTGCCTTCAGAAAGAATTCATACCACTTGAGTATTCCGCATTTTGTTGTTGCAGCCTGAATTCAAAATGGATACAAAAAAAAATCCCCACCTATCTACACGTAATACCCCATAATTACAAAGAGGAAACGACATGTTTTTAGATTTTTTTTTTTGCAAATTTATTGATGATTAAATACAAATCTAATTTACATACGTGTTCACACCCCTAAGTCAATACAGAATCACCTTTGGCAGTGATTACAGCTGAGAGTCTTTCTGTGTAAGTCTAAGATCTTTGTCCACCTCGATTGTACAATATTTGCACATTATTTTTTTAATTCTTCGAGTTCTGTCAAGTTCATTGTTGAGCATTGCTAGACATATTTTTCTTGCTATTGATTTTCAAGCACATTTAAGTCAAAACTGTATCTCTGCCATTCAGGAACTGTCTTCTTGGCAACCAGCTCTGGTGTAGATTTGGCCTTGTGTTTTAGGTTAGTTTCTTGCTGAAAAGTGAATTTGGCTCCCAGTGGCTGTTGTAAAGCAGACTGAACCAGTTTTCCTCTAGGGTTTTACCTGTGCTTAGCTCTATTCATTTTATCCTAAAATAACTCCCTAGTCCTTGCCGATAACAAGTATACCCATAACACGATG
This sequence comes from Salmo trutta, assembly GCF_901001165.1. Classification (NCBI taxonomy): domain Eukaryota; kingdom Metazoa; phylum Chordata; class Actinopteri; order Salmoniformes; family Salmonidae; genus Salmo; species Salmo trutta. Next base: position 3,571,338 of record NC_042991.1, read on the forward strand.
CAGAAATACCATGCTTTAAAATATGAAGTGGTACTTAGTGATGTGTTGTGTTGAATTTTCCCCAGACATCTTTTTTGGCAGTTTTACTTTAGTGCCTTATTGCAAACAGGATGCATGTTTTGGAATATTTTTATTCTGTTCAGGCTTCCTTCTTTTAACTCTCTTTTAGGTTAGTATTGTGGAGTAACTACAATGTTGTAGATCCATCCTCAAGAGAAAACTGCTTTAAAGTCACAATTGATTGACCTAGTGAAATCCATGAGCGGTTTCCTTCCTATCTGGCAACTGTGTTAGGAAGGACGCCTGTCTTTTTAGTGACTGGGTGTATTGATGCACCATCCCCAGTGTAATTAATAACTTCACCATGCTCAAAAGAATATAACATTTCAGCTTTTTTTTCTTTTTTTTTTTACCCATCTACCAATAGGTACCCTTTGCGAGGCATTGCCTAACCTCCCTGGTCTTTGTGGTTCTATCTGTGTTTGAAATTCTCTGCTCGACTAAGGGACCTTACAATTATCTGTATGTGTGCGGTACAGAGATCAGTTGGTCATAAAAAAATCATGCTAAACACTATTATTGCACAGAGGGAGTCCATGCAACTTATGGGACTTTTTTACATCAGCACTGTTTAGCCTTGCCATAAAATGGGTTGAATGCTTATTGACTCAAGACATTTAAGCTTTTCAATTTTCATTAATTGCAAAAAAATTCTAAACATAATTCCACTTTGACATTATGGGATATTTGGTGTTGACCAGTAAGAGACAATTTCAATTTAATCCATTTTAAATTCGGCTTTAACAAAACAAAATAAGTCAAGGGATGTGAATACTTTCTAAAGCACTGTATGTATTGCATATGTGTTTGAACTGAGGTTACCAACCTCTTCAAGAGGGAAACAAACGTAGCAGGTGTAAAACAACACCTGAGTGGAGTTCCCACATCTGTTTTTCAGGGGAAATGGAAGTTAGGTTGAAAATACTGTATCCCTGAGAACCAGAAACATCCACTTTCTGAGACCCCACGGAGATTGAGAGGTTGGAGATGTCAGTACCTCATTGGATTAGGCGTCTTTAGTAGATTTACAAATGACTGGCTTAAAAATGCAACACATAAGGGATGTGTCATAGACCCATAACTAAGCCAATCTGAAGTCTTAACTTGTCAATTGTTATACTGTAGTTGTCAAATAGTCTGAGTTGATGGACTTTACTAACTTATGTCATCCTCATTGTATGATGTGGTAAAAGTCTGTTAATAAGTAGTTTACTCTTCTTGTCTCCGTTCCTGTATGACCAATGATCGCAGGAGACTTGATAAAGCAATAGTGTGGAAACTCGTCCTGTCACCTATGGTGCCTTGCAAAAGTATTCATCCCCCTTGGTGTTTTTCCTATTTTGTTGCATTACAACCTGTAATTTAAATTGATTTTTATTTAGATTTCATGTAATGGACATACACAAAATATTCCAAATTGGTCAATTGAAATGGAAGAAAAAGTAACTTGTTTAAAATAATGTAAAACTGAAAAGTGGTGTGTGCATATGTTTTCACCCCCTTTGCTATGAAGCCCCTAAATAAGATCTGGTGCAACCAATTACCTTCAGAAGTCACATAATTAGTTAAATAAAATCCACCTGTGTGCAATCTAAGTGTCACATGAGCTCAGTGTATATATACACCTGTTCTGAAAGGTCCCAGAGTCTGCAACACCATGAAGCAAGGGGCACCACCAAGCAAGCGGCACCATGAAGACCAAGGAGCTCTCCAAACAGGTCAGACACCAAGTTGTGTAGAAGTACTTTTTTACAACTCAACCCTGATCTGTATCTTAAACTTTGAACATCCCATGGAGCACCATTTTAAATCCATTATTAAAAAATGGAAAGAATATGGCACCACAACAAACTTGCCAAGAGTGGGCAGCCCACCAAAACTCACAGACCAGGCAAGGAGGGGATAAATCAGAGACAACAAAGAGACCAAAGATAACCCTGAAGGAGCTGCAAAGCTCCACAGTGGAGATTGTAGTATCTGTCCATAGGACCACTTTAAGCCGTACACTCCACAGAGCTGGGCTTTTACGGAAAAGTGTCCAGAAAAAAAGCCATTGCTTAAAGGAAAAAAGAAGCAAACACGTTTGGTGTTCACCAAAAGGCAGTTGGGAGACTCCCCAAACATATGGAAGAAGATACTCTGGTCAGATGAGACTGAAATTGAGCTTTTTGGCCATCGAGGAAAACACTATGTCTGGCGCAAACCCAACACCTCTCATCACCCCAAGAACACAATCCCCACAGTGAATTGTTGTGGCAGCATCATGCTGTGGGGATGTTTTTCATCGGCGGGGACTGGAAAACTGGTCAGAATTGAAGGAATGATGTATGTCTCTAAATACAGGGAAATTCTTGAGGGAAACCTGTTTCAGTCTTCCAGAGATTTGAGACTGGGACGGAGGTTCACCTTCCAGTAGGACAATGACCCTAAGCATACTGCTAAAGCAACACTTGAGTGGTTTAAGGGGAAACATTTAAATCTATTGGAATGGCCTAGTCAAAGCCCAGACCTCAATCCAATTGAGATTCTGTTGTATGACTTAAAGATTGCTGTACACCAGCGGAACCCATCCAACTTGAAGGAGATGGAGCGTTTTTTTTTTTCCTTGAATGGGCAAAAATCCCAGCGGCTAGATGTGCCAAGCTTATAGAGTCATACCCCAAGAGGCTTGCAGCTGTTTTTGATGCAAAAGGTGACTCTACAAAGTATTGACTTTGGGGGGGGTGAATAGTTATGCACGCTCAAGTTATTTTATTTTTTGTCTTATTTCTTGTTTGTTTCACAATTAAAAATATTTTGCATCTTCAAAGTGTTGGACATGTTGTGTAAATCAAGTGATACAACCCCCCCCCCCCCCCCCAAATCTATATTAATTCCAGGTTGTAAGGCAACAAAATAGTAAAAATGCCAAGGGGGTGAATACTTTCACAAGCCACTGTATCAATGGTCATGAAGGAAGGAGACTGGGAAAGGAGGACACTTCAAAGTTTGGAAAAATAAACTGTCTAAACAATGAGGGAGCAGTTGTGACTTGTCAGGGTATTGTGAGTTTAATCTATTTTTGATAATGCCATATGTTGTAAATTTCCAGAGGGCAGTCTGTCAAATACTTTGAATGAGAAGCAAACAAAAGCTCACAACACGAGAGGACGACACACCCTGGTGTCCATGGAAACGGTGAGATGACCAATGTAGCCCTTCCTCCCATCTATGCCTTGGAACTCTTTAGGGCTCTTATGGATTTTATCTCTGGTAATTCAACCATTATTAAGTGGGCACTGATACTCTTATCAGCACTTCCCATGAGTTGGGCTGGGAATTGCCGCGGCCCTCACAATGCGATATTATAACAATACTTTGGTGCCGGTACGATATGTATTGCGATTCTCACGATTTATGTACAGTTCCAGTCAAAAGTTTGGACACACCTGTTCATTCAAGGGTTTTTCTTTATTTGTACTATTTTCTACATTGTAGAATAATAGTGAAGACATCAACACTATGAAATAACACACATGGAATCATGTAGTAACCAAAAAACAAATATATTTTACATTTCAGTTTTTTCAAATAGCCATGCTTTGATGACAGCTTTGCACAGTTTTGGCATTCTCTCAACCAGCTTCATGAGGTATGCACCTGGAATGCATTTCAATTAACAGGTGTGCCTTGTTAATTTGTGGATTTTATTTCCTCAATGCATTTGAGCCAATCAGTTGTGTTGTGACAGGGTAGGGGTGGTATACAGAAGATAGCCCTATTTGGTAAAAGACCAAGTCCATATTATGGCAAGAACAGCTCAAAAAAGTGATGATGGACTGTCGTTTCTCTTTGCTTAAAGACATGGTCAGTCAATGCAGAACATTTCAAGAACTTTGAAAGTTTCAAGTGCTGTCGCAAAAACCAAGCGCTATGATGAAACTGGCTCTCATGAGAACTTCCACAGGAAAGGATGACCCAGGGTTACCTCTGCTGCAGAGGATAAGTTCATTAGTTACCAGCCTCAGAAATTGCAGCCCAAATAAATGCTTCAGAGTTCAAGTATAGACGCATCTCAACATCAACTGTCCAGAGGAGACTGCGTGAATCAGGCCTTCATGGTCGAATTGCTGCAAAGAAACCACTACTAAAAGACACCAATAAGAAAAAGAGACTTGCTTGGGCCAAGAAACACAAGCAATTTTTTATTTTTTTTTAACCTTCATCTAACTAGGCACGTCAGTTAAGAAGAAATTCTTATTTACAATGACGGCCTACCGAGGAACAGTGGGTTAACTGCCTTGTTCAGGGGCCGAACAACAGATTTTTACCTTGTCAGCTTAGTGATTTGATCCAGCAACCTTTCGATTACTGGCCAAATGCTCTAACCACTAGGCTACCTGCAATGGACATTAGACTGGTGGAAATCTGTCCTTTTTGGTCTGAGTACAAATTGCGACGCAGAGTAGGTGAACGGATGATCTCCGCATGCGTAGTTCCCACCGTGAAGCATGGAGGAGGTGTGATAGTGTGGGGGTGCTTTGCTGGTGTCACTGTCTGATTTTTATTTAGAATTCAATGCACACTTAGCCAGCATGATAACTACACTTTTCTGCAGCGATACGCCATCCCATCTGGTTTGCACTTAGCCCCACTATCATTTGTTTTTCAACAGGGCAATGACCCAACACACATCTATGCTGTGTAATGGCTATTTGACCAAGAAGGATTGTGGAGGACCTGGCCTCCACAATCACCCGACCTCAACCCAATTGAGATGGTTTGGGATGAGTTGGACAGCAGAGTGAAGGAAAAGCAGCCAACAAGTGCTCAGCATATGTGGGAACTCCTTCAAGACTGTTGGAAAAGCATTCCAGGTGAAGCTGGTTGAGAGTGCCAAAAGTGTGCCAAGCTGTCAAGACAAAGGGTGGCTACTTTGAAGAATCTAAAATATATTTAAGATTTTTTGGTTACCTCATGATTCCAAATGTTATTTCATAGTTTTGATGTCTTCACTGTTATTCTACAATGTAGGAAATAGTAAAAATAAAACCTTGAATGAGTAGGCGTGTCCGAACTTTTGACTGGTACTGTATATATTGCAATTTGATTTTATTGCGATTCAATGTTCCAAATATATTGCTCACCATATCTCTGCTGCAGAGGGAGAAGATAGCCATGAGAAAATGGAAATAAAAGTGCTGAAAACAAATTGGCTACCTTTTTTTTTAAAGAAGATGGGGAACAAGCTATGAAGGAAAAATAGCCAACTTGTGCAAGAATGTGATATTGTCTATATAATCGTCAAATAATATCACTATGTAACTATCACTTTTTTTTACTACCCATGAGCAGTTTGTCTTTCTGTTCAAATAACCATCATTGGTCTGATTTGCACAATCAATTCTACCATGTTGACACTTCATCTGTATTTTCAACAACTCAGTGCCCCAGTTTCATCTTAGATGGGGTAGGAAAGTTTAATAAGCAAAACTATCTGCACATTTTAAAAACATGTTTTAACATTATCACCCATATGCTGACCCTGCCCTCCCTGTGTCCAGCCGACGCGGAGCTCCAAGAGAAGCAGACTGTTCAGGGAAGAGGAGGAGCAGCGCCTCCCATCCAGATCCCCTAGAAGGAGCCAAAGGGTCACCTCTGTGCCCCAGGTAAGGGCTCCAGCTCACACAGCTGGGCAATGCAATCTCTCTTCAGATCAAGTTAGTCACATGCGCCGAATACAACAGGTGTAGACCTTACAGGGAAATGCTTACTTACGAGTCCCTAACCAACAATGCAGTTTTAAAAAAGAAAATATGGATAATAATAAGAAATAAAAGTAACAATTAATTAAAGAGTAGCAGTAAAATAACAATAGCGAGACTATATATACAGTTAGTTGAGGTAATATGTACATGTAGGTAGAGTTATTAAAGTGACTATGCATAGATTATAACAACTGAGAGTAGCAGCGGTGTAGGGGGGTCAATGCAAATAGTCTGGGTGTCCATTTGATGAGGTGTTCAGGAGTCTTACGGCTTAGGGGTAGAAGCTGTTTAGAAGCCTCTTGGACCTAGACTTGGCGCTCCGGTACTGCTTGTCGTGTGGTAGCAGAGAGAACAGTCTATGACTAGGGTGGCTGGAGTCTTGGGCAATTTTTAGGGCCTTCCTCTGACACCGCCTGGTGTAGAGGTCCTGGATGGCAGGCAGCTTAGCCCCAGTGATGTACTGGGCCATGCGCACTACCCTCTGTAGTGCCTTGCGGTCGGAGGCTGAGCAATTGCCATACCAGGCAGGGATGCAACCAGTCAGGATGCTCTCCATGGTGCAGCTGTAGAACCTTTTGAGGATCTGAGGACCCATGCCAAATCTTTTCAGTCTCCTGAGGGGGAATAGGGTTTGTCGTGCCCTCTTCACGACTGTCTTGGTGTGCTTGGACCATGTTAGTTTGGTGGTGTAGACACCAAGGAACTTTAAGCTCTCAATCTGCTTCACTGCAGCCCAGTCGATGAAGATGGGGGCGTGCTTAGTCTTTTTCCTTTAGTCCACAATCATCTCCTTTGTCTTGATCGTGGTGAAGGAGAGGTTGTTGTCCTGGCACCACACGGCCAGGTCTCTGACGACCTCCCTATAGGCTGTCTTGTCGGTGATCAGGCCTACCATTGTTGTGTCATCGGCAAACTTAATGATGGTGTTGGAATCGTGCCTGGCCGTGCAGTCGTGAGTGAACAGGGAGAAACGGGGGGACCGAGCACGCATCCCTGAAGGGCCCCTGTGTTGAGGAGCAGCGTGGCGGATGTGTTGCTATCTACCCTCACCACCTGGGAGCGGCCCATCAGGAAGTCCAGGATTCAGTTGCAGAGGGAGGTGTTTAGTCCCAGGATCCTTAGCTTAGTGATGAGCTTTGAGGGCACTAGGGTGTTGAACACTGAGCTGTAGTCAATGAACAGCATTCTCACATAGGTGTTCCTTTTGTCAAGGTGTGAAAGGGCAGTGTGGAGTGCAATAGAGATTGCATCATCTGTGGATCTGTTGGGTCGGTATGCAAATTGGAGTGGGTCTAGGGTCTCTGGAATAATGGTGTTAATATAAGCCTTGATCAGCCTTTCAAAGCACTTCATAGCTACAGACGTGAGTGCTACGGGTCGGTAGTTATTTAGGCAGGTTACATTGGTGTTCTTGGGCACAGGCACTATGGTGGTCTGCTTAAAACATGTTGGTATTACAGACTCAGACAGGTAGAGGTTAAAAATGTTGGTGAAGACACTTGCCAATTGGTCAGCGCATGCTCGCAGTACGAGTCCTGGTAATCCGTCTGGCCCTGCGGCCTTGTGAATGTTGACCTGTTTGAAGGTCTTACTCACATGGGCTTCGGAGAGCGTGATCACACAGTCTTAGCTTGTCTTAATGATTTGCAAGCACTGCCACATCCGACGAGTGTCAGTCGGTGTAGTACGAGTCCTGTATTGATTCTTTGCCTGTTCGATGGTTCGTCGGAGGGCATAGCAAGATTTCTTATTAGCTTCCTGGTTAGAGTCCCGCTCCTTGAAAGCGGCAGCTCTAGCCTTTAGCTCAGTGCGATGTTGCATGTAATACATGGCTTCTGGTTGGAGTACGGTGACTGTGGGGAGGACGTCATCGATGCACTTATTGATGAAGCCAGTGACTGTTGTGTACTCCTCAATGCCATCGGAGGAATCCCGGCACATATTCCAGTCTGTGCTAGCAAAACAGTCCTCTAGCTTAGCATCTGCTTCATCTGACCACTTTTTTTATTGATCTAGTCACTGGTGCTTCCTGCTTTAATTTTTGCTTGTAATCAGGAGGATAGAATTATTTTCGGATTTGCCAAATGGAGGGCGAGGGAGAGCTTTGTATGCGTCTCTGTGTTTGGAGTGAAGGTTGTCCAGAATTTTTTTCTCTGGTTGCACATTTGACATGCTGGTGGAAATTTGGTAATACGGATTTAAGTTTCCCTGCGTTAAAGTCCCCGGCTTTTAGGAGTGCCGCCTCTGGGTGAGCATTTTCTTTTTTGCTTATGGCGAAATACATCTCAGTCAATGCTGTCTTAGTGCCAGCCTTTGACTGTGGTGGTATGTAAACAGCTATGAAAAATACAGATAGTGTGGTCTACAGCTTATCATGAGATACTCAGGCGAGCAAAATACATAGTCCGCCGCCCCTTGTCTTACCAAACGCCTCTGTTCTATCCTGCCGGTACAGTGTATAACCAGCCAGCTGTATGTTGATAAGTCGTCGTTCAGCCACGACTCCGTGAAGCATAAGATAATATATTTTTTAATGTCCTGTTGGTATTTTAATCTTGTGCGTTGGTCATTGATTTTATTCTCCAAAGATTGCACGTTTGCTAGCAAAATGGAAGGAAGTGGAGGTTTTTCGATCGCCTATGATTACTCAGAAGGCTTTGGCCCCTATTTGGCCCCTATTTCTCCACCTCTTCACGCAAATCATGGGGATCTGTGCCTGTTCAGAGAAAGCAGTATATCATTCACGTCGGGCTCTTTAAAGGGAAAAAAAGGTTTCTGCCAGTCCGTGGTGAGTAATCGCAATCCTGATGTCCAGAAGTTATTTTCGGTCAAAAGAGACGGTAGCGGCAACATTATGTACTGTTGAAGTCGGAAGATTACATACACTTAGGTTGGAGTCATTTAAAACTCGGTTTTTCAACCACTCCACAAATTTCTTGTTAACAAACTATAGTTTTGGCAAGTCGGTTAGGACATCTACTTTGTGCATGACACAAGTAATGTTCCAACAATTGTTTACAGACAGATTATTTCACTTATAATTCACTGTATCACAATTCCAGTGGGTCAGAAGTTTACATACACAAAGTTGACTGTGCCTTTAAACAGCTTGGAAAATTCCAGAAAATGATGTCATGGCTTTAGAAGCTTCTGATAGGCTAATTGACATCATTTGAGTCAATTGGAGGTGTACCTGTGGATGTATTTCAAGGCCTACCTTCAAACTCTGTCCCATGTTGTCAAGCAAAGAGGCACTATCAAAAGAAATCAGCCAAGACCTGATTACCTGAAATAATTGTTGACCACAAGTCTGCTTCATCCTTGGGAGCAATTTCCAAATTCCTGAAGGTACCACGTTAATCTGTACAAACAATAGTACACAAGTATAAACACCATGGGACCCCGCAGCCGTCATACCGCTCAGAAAGGAGACGTGTGCTGTCTCCTAGAGATAAACATACTTTGGTGCGCAAAGTGAACAGCAGCAAAGGACCTTGTGAAGATGCTAGTGAAAACGGGTACAAAAGTATCTATATCCACAGTAAAACGAGTCCTATATCAACATAATCTGAAAGGCTGCTTAGCATGGAAGAAGCCACTGCTCCCAAACTGACATAAAAAAGCCAAACTACGATTTGCAACTGCACATGGGGACAAAGATTGTACTTTTTGGAGAAATGTCCTCTGGTCTGATAACAAAAATAGAACTGTTTGGCCATAATGTCCATCGTTATGTTTGGAGGAAAAAGAGGGATGCTTGCAAACCGAAGAATACCATCCCAACCGTGAAGCACGGGGGTGGCAGCATCATGAGGCACTAAACAAAATAGATGAGGAAGGACAATTATGTGGATATATTGACGCAACATCTCAAGACATCAGTCAGGAAGTTAAAGCTTGGTCGCAAATGGGTCTTCCAAATAAACAATGACCCCAAGCATACTTCCAAAGTTGTCAAAATGGCTTAAGGACAACAAAGTCAAGCTATTGGAGTGGCCATCACAAAGCCCTGACCTCAATCTTATAGAACATTTGTGGGGAGAACTGAAAAAGCTTGTGTGAGCAAGGAGGCCTACAAACCTGACTCAGTTACACCAGCTCTGTCAGGAGGAATGTGCCAAAATTCACCCAACTTGTGGGAAGCTTGTGGAAGGCTACCTGAAACATTTGACCCAAGTTAAACAATTTAAAGGCAATGCTACCAAATACTAATTGAGTGTATGTGAACTTCTGACCCACTGGGAATGTGATAAAAGTTGAAATAAATCATTCTCTCTACTATTATTCTGACATTTCACATTTTTAAAATAAAATGGTGATCCTAACTGACCTAAGACAGGACATTTTTAATAGGATTAAATGTCAGGAATTGTGAAAAACTGAGTTTAAATGTATTTGGCTAAGGTGTATGTAAACTTCCGACTTCAACTGTACAAAATAAGTTTAAAAAATGTTACAGAAAACGCAAATTAACAACAAAAAAACACATCATCGGTTGGACTCGTAAAACGTCTGCCTTCTCCAACACCATTTTAGTATATTTGCATATCTTTTTAAACCATGAGGAAGTAATGTGAATCATTGCCTATCATTTATCAACTTGTCAGGATCTGATTAACCTAGATGTCTCTAACTTAATTCTTGTTCATTTGTTTGGTATGTTTTCTTGTAGAAGTTTACTACTGTGACAACCCCAGATAAGAAAGTGTCTCAGAGAATCGGTCTGCGATTGAGAAACCTCCTCAAACTGCCTAAAGCACACAAATGGTGCATCTACGAGTGGTTTTACTCTAACATAGACAGGTAAGCTTTATTACAAACTTTCGCAGTGAGTTATTCTAAGTTCTTTATTCCATTGAGATCTGCCAACTTTTTCTCCTTCCAGACCTTTATTTGAAGGGGACAATGACTTCTGCCTGTGTCTGAAAGAGTCCTTTCCTAACCTGAAGACCAGGAAGTTGATCCGTGTGGAGTGGGGGACAATCAGGAGACTGATGGGAAAACCCAGACGGTATTGTTCATTATTACAGCATATTCTCTTTTCAAAGCCTGGCCCTCCAAATCAGATTTTTATTTCAAAGCTCTCTTACATTGAACATTGTCCTGATCATATAGGCCTAGACCATGTCCAAAACAACAAAAAATACACTAAGTTCATACATTTTCTGTCATTTAAATTGTTAAGTCATGTCTTTCTTCACAGTACCACTACTAATGTATTCAATCTGGGAGGTAAACTCAATTGAGTATTCAATCATTTTGCTGTGTATTTCTGAAGGAATCAAGGCATTAGAATGTACCAGAGGCCACCAAAATAGAGCTCCTTCTGCTAAAAATGTTTAACCCGGGGGTGGCCTGGCTGGTTATGTACTTGTGGAAAACACTGATCCCTAGCCATCAATGATACATCTTATTTCAGAAAGGAAACACCACGTAGAAACATGTTTAACCATTTTTTTAATAATGCAGGTTTTGGCGTTTATAGGCTCTGCTCCTTCAGCATCAATATATACAATTAACTACAAGCAGTGAGTGTGGTAAGCTATACCAATCCCCCAAAACCGCAGAGCCAGACTACTGTGTAGCTACGGCAGAAAGCACTGTTTAGATTTTATCAAATGATCCAGCTAAGTCATTCACCATTACAAGGCTGTGTCCTGACTGGCCTATGAGGATCAGGTTACAGTGGATCGTGGTTCTACAGAGATCTCTTCCTCCCGCACAGGGGGAGAGGTATAGAGGGAATGGTGGGGGGGTTTATGACCTCACGCCCATCATAAATTTTAATGCAGCAGCCAACTCCCTTCTGGTCTAACGTGAGAGACTGGAATGTCTGTGTGCCTTAGGAAGAGTTTATACCTAAAACTCCAGAACATCAAATAAATTGACTTTTGGACATTATATTTCAGGCAAAATGGTGGTAAAAATGATAGATGGAATATGAAAATGAATGTTGATTTTTGTGATGTCATTAAAAGTTAACCTCTCTGGGCTAGGTGGGACGAAATCGTCCCACCTACTCAACAGCCAGTGGAATCCCGTGGCGCGTTATTCGAATACCTTAGAAATGCTATTACTTCAATTTCTCAAACATATGACTATTTTACACCATTTTAAAGACAAGACTCTCGTTAATCTAACCACACTGTCCGATTTCAAAAAGGCTTTACAACGAAAGCAAAACATTAGATTATGTCAGCAGAGTACCCAGCCAGAAATAATCAGACACCCATTTTTCAAGCTAGCATATAATGTCACATAAACCCAAACCACAGCTAAATGCAGCGCTAACCTTTGATTATCTTCATCAGATGACAATCCTAGGACATTATGTTATACAATACATGCATGTTTTGTTCAATCAAGTTCATATTTATATCAAAAACCAGCTTTTTACATTAGCATGTGACGTTCAGAACTAGCATACCCACCGCAAACTTCCGGTGAATTTACTAAATTACTCACGATAAACGTTCACAAAAAACATAATTATTTTAAGAATTATAGATACAGAACTCCTTTATGCAATCGCTATGTCCGATTTTAAAATAGCTTTTCGGTGAAAGCACATTTTGCAATATTCTGAGTAGATAGCCCAGCCATCACGGGCTAGCTATTTAGACACCCACCAAGTTTAGCCCTCACCAAAGTCAGATTTACTATTAGAAAAGTTTGATTACCTTTGCTGTTCTTCGTCAGAATGCACTCCCAGGACTTCTACTTCAATAACAAATGTTGGTTTGGTTCAAAATAATCCATAGTTATGTTCAAATATCCTCTGTTTTGTTCGTGCGTTCAAGACACTATCCGAAGGGTAAAGAAGGGTGACGCGCCCGACGTGTTTCGTGACCAAAAAATTCTACATTTCCATTACCGTACTTCGAAGCATGTCAACCGCTGTTTAAAATCAATTTTTATGCCATTTTTCTCGTAAAAAAGCGATAAAATTCCGACCGGGAAACCCTGTTTTAGTTCAAAGACAGAGAAAATAAAAACATGGGGTCGCCTCGTGCACGCGCCTCAGTCTCATTGTACTCTGATCGACCACTTACCAAAGGCGCTAATGTTTTTCAGCCAGGGGCTGCAAAGACATCATTCAGCTTTTTCCCGCCTTCTGAGAGCCTATGGGAGCCGTAGGATGTGTCACGTTACAGCAGAGATCCTAAGTTTTCAATAAAGAGAGTCAAGAAGCCCAAGAAATTGTCAGACAGGCCACTTCCTGTAAGGAATCTTCTCAAGTTTTTGCCATATGAGTTCTGTATGAGTTCTATTATACTCACAGACACCATTCAAACAGTTTTAGAAACTTTAGGGTGTTTTCTATCCAAAGCCAATAATTATATGCATATTCTAGTTTCTGGGCAGTAGTAATAACCAGATTAAATCGGGTACGTTTTTTATCCGGCCGTGTAAATACTGCCCCCTAGCCCTAACAGGTTAAATGAAGACGTTATAACGAAAACATTGTAACTTGAAGAGTTATCATGTGTATATGATGTTTACATCCTTTTTGTTGTGTAGAAAATATCCAGATCAAAGAGAACTGTGATTTTAGTTGTCTAAACGAGATCATAGTAAGTTCTAATACCTTGCCTTGTAACTAGCTACGCCCCAGGGAACCCAGAGAGCATGACATAAAGACGGAAACGCCCCTTTTGACCCGAGGGTATAAAACATGTGCGCTAAGAATTTACATATCAGACTAAGTTGACCATGCGCTGCAGCCGCGAAACGCAACACGAGTTTGAGGAAGACAAAGGAACCTCTCAACGATCAATGCTACGGTTGATTACTGTATCTAGGAAGGTGAATTCAAGCAGGACCACCCGGTTATTCTTTTCACTGGTTGTCTACACGGCCCTCCTACCCACGTTGGGAGCATCGACACGGCTGATTAGCCTCCTCAGAAGCTCACTCTCACAGAACGAGTGCAAGGAAACAGACAACTAAGAGAAAGGAGTGGCGCAGTGGTCTAAGGCTAGCTGTGCAACTAGAGATTCTGGGTTTGTTTCCAGGCTCGAGTGGCGCAGTGGTCTAAGGCTAGCTGTGCAACTAGAGATTCTGGGTTTGTTTCCAGGCTCTATCGCAGCCGGCCACGACCGGGAGACCCATGGGGCGGCGCACAATTGACCCAGCGTCTTCCGGGTTAGGGGAGGGTTTGACCGGCAGGGATGTCCTCCCATCGCGCACTTGCGACTCCTGTGGCGGGTCGGGTGCAGTGCACGCTGACACGGTCGCCAGGTGTACGGTGTTTCCCTCGACACATTGGTGCAGCTGGCTTCCGGGTTAAGTGGGCATTGTGTCAAGAAGCAGTGCGGTTGGGCTGTGTTTCGGAGGACGCATGGCTCTCGACCTTCGCCTCTCCCGGGTCCATACAGTAGTTGCAGCGATGAGACAAGACTGTAACTACCAGTTGGATACCACGAAATTGGGGAGAAAAGGGGTAAAAAAAAAATGAAGAGAAAGGACATTGTGACATCTTGTGGACAATCTGAGACTTACACCTGAAGACGGAAGACCAGACCATCAGAAATATCCAACGGACACTTTCAACACGTAAATACATACATTACAATTCTGACCCATAAGAGCGTTAGTTCGGGGCAAAGTGTTAGGGCCACACTAAGCATAGTATACAAATGCATCCAAGTGTTGCTTTTCTCTCTTGCTTTAAATCTCCATCTTGTGTAACGTGTCATATTGTGCTGGTCCGCTAGGGACCTGTTGCCATTGAATTAAGCTCTAACTAAGACACATACACAAACAGTCTAGGTTATCATTTAGCATGTTAGTAAATAAATAATCAACTCAATTTGTGTGGTATGGAATGATTAGTGAGAACCGGGTTTGTGCATATTTACAAATTATGCGACGTTCAGAATGAGACTTGAGGAAATTAATCAGTGACTGCTATGAAATTGATATTCTTTGAGTTAATTCGGGAAATGGTAACTCATTAAACAAACTTTTCCCGTGGTACCCCGGGTTATTGAGTTAATGGTTACATGATTAATTTAATCACGTAATTATGAACAGTTAATTATTCGATAAATAGCATGTCATCACGATAACGTCACGACAACTGTATACTCTGAATATTAACCATGAGCTGTGCAACATATGTCTTATTTCTCATGGTGCACTGCCAGGTACCCTCGCTTAAGGCAAGCCGTTTCCATTATAAGCAATGAATGCTTGATTAGGGATGTGACTGTAATTGAATAACCGTGTAACTGTTGGTTATGGATGAAGACCACCATTAAACTAAAATAACTTTCAAAACTGTTTAAATAGCCCTACATTGATTATTTTTATGAACTTTATTTTCATGTAGATAAACTTTACCTAATAGCGGTAGTGTTTACTAATGATTATAAGCAAAAGTCTGTCTACATCTCCTCTTTCTAACTGTCATTTGATGCTCGAGCAGCTAATGCACGGGATGTAGAAGCGCTAGCCTATTGGCTATGGCACTTCAATGATTATCAATGTCATACTATCGCATAGCTGTCTCTCTTCCCTTCATACTTGTCAATTCATTATCTTGTAGCCTACTTTCAGAGCCTAAGGCAGGCCTAGGTTTTTTAAATACTTTTTAAGGAAAGGATAAATATTTGCTTGTGTGTATTACATACGCTGGTGGCTTTGATTGACATGTCCTTTTACAGAGGTGTGCGTGTGTGAGTTAGCAGATTCTCTCTATAGGCCTGTATGTGACCGACCGCCTCGATTCGGTCTTATGTATCCACATTTGAAATGGTGTTTTTTACATTGGATAAAAGAGATTCAGAGCTAGAAAATGGTATATCATACACTGCAGTTGAGGAACAATGGGAAAGTAATTCTGCTTTGAAAGTTGATCAACTTGTAACCCCACTTTTGAGAAAATGGCCCTTGAATGTTTTGTTACACCTACTAGAGAGCTCTTCTTTGTCTACACCCAGTCAGGATCGTTCACACCCTCTTAATCCTTAGTCCCATCCATCTCTTTAAGGATTCATATGTGGTTAACACACGCTATATCAAAGTAAGTATGTATATATTTGTCAGAGGCACAGGATACAGAAGGTGTAAACGGTACAGTGATAGTACTTGCATAGTAGCAATTTAAAAAACAGTGTCCAGATATTTATATTTAACAACTAAATATTTTTGTTGTCATTAGATGACGCTTACCCGACTCGCTTGTCTAAATTCATCGGTCATGTGAAGGAAATGCTATAACCCCCACCCACGTCTAGCTAAGTGGATGGGTAACTATTGTCTAGACATGTATACATTTTCATGAAATACAATAGATGGCCATAATCACCCCCAGACACACTTGGCTAACTTTATGGGTCATGTAATAATCTGGCCGAAGTGGAGTCTGTTTTAAACATGTAGCTAGCTAGCTAGCTAAACAATGAACCGGTGTAATCACAACTCATACTACTATTAATACAAACATTGTCATAGCTGTAGTACGAATCTGCAGGTAGCTAAAGCTAACAAACTAGGTTCAATGTTAACTAGCTAACATTAGGCTATAATTAGCAATGCAAATGTATTTCTGAGTCGAATAATATTACTACAAGGATCATACACGTAACTTTAGCTAGCGTGCCAGCAAGCTAACGTTTGCCTGCTAACTAACAGTATTAGAAACGTATATCTGGAAAATATAGCTAGACTCTTACCGTATACATGGATGAATACTTCACGGCAGACTGGAACCATTGTAGGTACAAATTGTTTGGTCAGCTTTGTGTCAAGTCTCTCCGGTTCACACTGACCATGGCGTGTGCAGAAAGTAGCCCATCACTTTTTCCTACTTATCTGTCGATAGTGCCTGCTAAATTCAGGGCATCGATGTTATTGGGAAAAAATGCTAATCTTTTGTGGTTCTCGATGGCTAACGTTATATAGTTTAAAAAAAACAGGGCGGTAGAAAGGACTGTCAACACATACTGAACAGCTCACGTTATAGACAGAAGAAGCTACATGGCAGACCAATCCAAACTTATCTCCCGACATGTCCAGCCCATACATTCTCTCAGCCAATCATGGCTAGTGGGGAATGCTCCTGTCTTTCCATGGCTTAACCAACTAGGGTCGTAATTTAACAATTGTATTCGTATTTATCAATGGAATACACGTTTGTTATTAAGGCACATGAAAGTTCACATGTTC
The DNA here is from genome assembly GCF_901001165.1 of Salmo trutta. NCBI lineage: Eukaryota > Metazoa > Chordata > Actinopteri > Salmoniformes > Salmonidae > Salmo > Salmo trutta. The sequence goes on from NC_042991.1 coordinate 3,588,317, forward strand.
CAAAAGGCATTTTTGCCAAAAAAGGATTTAGATAAAAAAAATTATGTTTATATTGAATCTCCTGTGTAGTAGTGACGTGCGACATACACCTAGTTTCCTGAAACGAGTCACATATGTCCATTCAGAAAGTTTCCTAAAGTAGCCTTTCCGGACTAAAATAAAATAATCAAATGCTCCTGTCATGGCTTAATCTTGTAAAATGCCTTTTCTCAGTAAAGGCCCTTTCTCACCAAGTCTGTTATTTTCTTGCGAATAATTAAGAGGAAAAAAATCTGAGCATGTCTTGTTTATGATGCCTTTCACACCAATTGTGAAATATCATCCTGCCATAATCCGTCAATTATTTATTTGAGACCGCTTTGATTTTTTTTTGCATCATAAATAAGCTGTTGACCAATAGAAAGGGTTATCTAGGACACTGCCACTGACAAGGATGCGCACTGCCACTGACAGGTCTGTGGGTTCGTTGTGTGAATTAATACATGTCTTTCTGCCCGTTTTATACGTTCGCAATGCATCAGTGCAGCAAGGTATCAATTTAGCCAATGTGATCTTCCCCGCCAGTTCATTGCCAAGGCTGTAGCCTATTTTATAGCCATTCAGCAATGAAGAGGATCGATGGTTCTCTCCTCAAATAGGCCTAGGCCTATTCGTTTTTAGAAAAAGTTTTTAGAAAAAGTGTCTACATATACACTACTCATTTAAGAGCTAGAGAGAGGGGGAAGAGAGGCCGGTGGAGATTCAGTATGTGAATTGCACATGAAGCGAACAGTGAAGAAAACCGAGATGTGTAAATTAGAAGTTAGTTACTGATATTTTTTGCATTAATATACTGCTCAAAAAAATAAAGGGAACACTTAAACAACACAATGTAACTCCAAGTCAATCACACTTCTGTGAAATCAAACTGTCCACTTAGGAAGCAACACTGATTGACAATAAATTTCACATGCTGTTGTGCAAATGGAATAGATAACAGGTGGAAATTATAGGCAATTAGCAAGACACCCCCAATAAAGGAATGGTTCTGCAGGTGGTAACCACAGACCACTTCTCAGTTCCTATGCTTCCTGGCTGATGTTTTGATCACTTTTGAATGCTGGCGGTGCTTTCACTCTAGTGGTAGCATGAGACAGAGTCTACAACCCACACAAGTGGCTCAGGTAGTGCAGCTCATCCAGGATGGCACATCAATGCGAGCTGTGGCAAGAAGGTTTGATGTCTGTCAGCGTAGTGTCCAGAGCATGGAGGCGCTACCAGGAGACAGGCCAGTACATCAGGAGACTTGGAGGAGGCCGTAGGAGGGCAACAACCCAGCAGCAGGACCGCTACCTCCGCCTTTGTGCAAGGAGGAGCAGGAGGAGCACTGCCAGAGCCCTGCAAAATGACCTCCAGCAGGCCACAAATGTGCATGTGTCTGCTCAAACGGTCAGAAACAGACTCCATGAGGGTGGTATGAGGGCCCGACGTCCACAGGTGGGGGTTGTGCTTACAGCCCAACACCGTGCAGGACGTTTGGCATTTGCCAGAGAACACCAAGATTGGCAAATTCGCCACTGGCGCCCTGTGCTCTTCACAGATGAAAGCAGGTTCACACTGAGCACGTGTGACAGACGTGACAGTCTGGAGACGCCGTGGAGAACGTTCTGCTGCCTGCAACATCCTCCAGCATGACCGGTTTGGCGGTGGGTCAGTCATGGTGTGGGATGGCATTTCTTTGGGGGGCCGCACAGCCCTCCATGTGCTCGCCAGAGGTAGCCTGACTGCCATTAGGTACCGAGATGAGATCCTCAGACCCCTTGTGAGACCATATGCTGGTGCAGTTTGCCCTGGGTTCCTCCTAATGCAAGACAATGCTAGACCTCATGTGGCTGGGGTGTGTCAGCAGTTCCTGCAAGAGGAAGGCATTGATGCTATGGACTGGCCCGCCCGTTCCCCAGACCTGAATCCAATTGAGCACATCTGGGACATCATGTCTCGCTCCATCGACCAACGCCACGTTGCACCACAGACTGTCCAGGAGTTGGCGGATGCTTTAGTCCAGGTCTGGGAGGAAATCCCTCAGGAGACCATCCGCCACCTCTTCAGGAGCATGCCCAGCCGTTGTAGGGTCATACAGGCACGTGGAGGCCACACACACTACTGAGCCTCATTTTGACTTGTTTTAAGGACATTACATCAAAGTTGGATCAGCCTGTAGTGTGGTTTTCCACTTTAATTTTGAGTGTGACTCCAAATCCAGACCTCCATGGGTTGATAAATTGGATTTCCATTGATTATTTTTGTGGGATTTTGTTGTCAGCACATTCAACTATGTAAAGAAAAAAGTATTTAAGATTATTTCATTCATTCAGATCTAGGATGTGTTATTTTAGTGTTCCCTTTATTTTTTTGAGCAGTGTATATTAAGTGTTTGCACAGATTTAGATAAAGCGCTCACTTAAATTAAAATGTAGTGTCATCATAGTCACCCACTGCTTCACTAAAATTGATCATTAGGCAATGGACAGGTTGTGTGCATGTGTGTCTATTTTCTAATGGTTGTCAATTTAATCTTCATGCCTATCACAACTGTTTCTAAACTCACTGTCAACTGCGTTTATTTTCAGCAAACTTAACATGTGTAAATATTTGTATTCCTCATTCCTTCAACGATAAATGCAAATCTGACCATCACCCCTGGTGAGACAAAACCACGAGTCGTCAGTGAAGAGCACTTTTTTGCTAGTCCTGTCTGGTCCAGCGACGGTGGGTTTGTGCCCATGGGCAACGTTGTTGCCGCTGATGTCTGGTGAGGACCTGCCTTACAACTGTCCGCAATAGGGCTTGTAGGCCTGTCTGTGCACTGATGGAGGGATTGTGCGTTCCTGGTCTAACTCGGGCAGTTGTTGCCATCCTGTACCTGTCCCGCAGGTGTGCTGTTCAGATGTACCGATCCTGTGCGGTTGTTGTTACATGTGGTCTGCCACTGCAAGGATGATCAGCTGTCTGTCCTGTCTCCCTGTAGCGCTGTCTTACGTGTCTCACAGTACGGACATTGAAATGTATTGCCCCGGCCACATCTGCAGTCCTCATCCCTCCTTGCAACATGCCTAAGGCACGTTCACGCAGATGAGCAGGGACACTAGGCATCTTTCTTTTGGTGTTTTTCAGAGTCAGTATAAAAGGCCTCTTTAGTGTCCCAAGTTTTCAGAACTGTGACCTTAATTGCCTACCGTCTGTAAGCTGTTAGTGTCTCAACGACCGTTCCACAGGGGCATGTTCATTAGTTGTTTATGGTTCCTTGAACAAGCATGGGAAACAGTGTTTAAACCCTTTACAATGAAGATCTGTGAAGTTATTTGGATTTTTACGAAATATCTTTGAAAGACAGGGTCCTGAAAAAGGGACGGTTTTTTTTGCTGAGCTTATATATCCCCCTTAACTTTCCTTGTCAGTTTATATGATAGGCTACATTGATTTAGCGTCATCCTATAATGTAGACAACAAACAAATTATCCTACAGAAAGGATTTGAAGGTAAGGCAAGGTTTTTGAGTGTGATGCACTGCAGGTGACTTTGAATGATGAGTCCTTTTAGGTGGGTTGGTGTGCATGTATAAGTTCACTAATTCTCTATGTCCATTCAGAAAGTTTTCTAAAATAGCCTAGACTGTCTGGTCTTCATCTCTTTTTGCAGGGTCAGCATATGTGCGAGGAATGACGACAGGTGCCAGTTTTGCATTGGCTCTCTTAATAAATGGGATGCAACTGAATGAAACGTTTCAATAAAATTCATGATTCATCCTATAGGATACTTAGCCTATATCCTAATATTTTCAGTAGTATATTTTTCCGAAAGTATATAATTTCTCTCATTACTGTGTCCCCTCTTGCCACTTTTAACAACATATTGCCAAATGGAATAACCACAGCAGCATTGGTGACATGCGAAATGCTCTGAAAAGTGGAGGGAAAAACGCAACGGACATAGTATGAATGGTTTAGTGCATCAAAATTGGAATTCCTCTCCGATCTGACATTTTATTAATTTGTATAATATTTAGAGGTAATAACTTGACTATTAATAAAATGCTACTGATAATAACGAAGTGTCATGGTTATAGTGGTTATAGAAAAGCCACGTGTTTCTTTTGAATGGTTATGTCGGTTACTGTGTACATTGGCCTGGCCAATTACCATGATTTCAAATTCCATACTGTCACAGGATATTGCTTGATCGCTAACAGCTAATCGCCATATGGGTGTTTAGCAAGCCAACCGCATGCTAGGTAATGCTAGTATCAACTGCTCATCCAACACAGCTGAAACTATAGCAAGCCTTGATTGGTCATCTCACAGCTATAAAGCGTCAGCTTCCCCACTAAGGTACATGGTGATAACTTGAAATCTGAGGAAGAAAGCTTATTGTTTGGGTTAGGCAGTAGTAACTATTTCAAATGAAGCTGTACTTGGGTGAATATATTCTTAATGATGGAAAGACCCAGAAAAATGTTGCAGACGACAGACTTGCGCCATCCGAGTAGCACAAGATATCACGCTGCTCGACTGCTGAACAGTGTGTGTAGCAGCTCGCAGCATTTGGGCCAGCACAATGGTGGTAGATATGAGTCATGCTCCACTAAAATGACTAGCAGTGTGAGCTGCATCAGGGTATACGCACCATGTACCTTGCATACGCACCATGTACAAGCATGCATGATAATGCACGTAAACTTGCTTACCACTATCCTAAAATGTGTGCCATCCTACTGCGATGCTCTAAGCAGATGCTATTGAAGGGGTAGATAGTGTTGGCATCTGTCACCACAACATCGTGTGCTATTGGCAATAGCAATAATAGCAACCATGCCATAACGACTGTGCAGATGATACAGGACGTAACAACCAATGCATGAATTAGCACAAGATCATGGATACGGAGCCTAACCATGCACATGCTCCCATGAATGCAATATCGGCAGCCATTCCATTTATGCAATACTGTGTGTAGATAATGAAGCAAAGAATATCAGCTACAACCTAAATGTGTGATCATTCCCCACCATTAGTTGAAGCCTAAAACGCTTGAATTAATAACAGTAGCTAATGCATGATTACTAGAATGAAACAATCACTACAATTAGCATATAATAGAATTAGAATAGAGTCACAAAGCTGTCACTAGAATAATACTAATAGAACGCAAAGATGGACCGACAGGAAGGACTACCTATGTAAAATGCATGATTAAAACATGGCTAATAAATCAGCCTAAACCTACTGCTGCAGATAACGATGAAGTAAATGTAACTACTTTGTCTGAAACTATGCTGTAAAATGTATGCTAATAGTGTGACTCATGCAACAGTATGCACTAATGTGCTAGCAGACACTCCTGATTTGATCACATCAAACTTTGTCACATGCGCCAAATACAACAAGTGTAGACCTTACCGTGAAATGCTTACTTACAAGCCCTTAACCAACAGTGCAGTTCAAGAAAGAGGTTAAGAAAATATTTACCTAATAAAAAGTAACACAATAAAATAATGAGGCTATACACAGGTGGTACCGGTACCGAGTCTATGCATGGGGGTACAGGTTAGTTGAGGTAATGTGTACATGTAGGTAGGGGTGAAGTGACTATGCATAGAGCAGAAAAGCAGCAAAAGTGTAGCAATACAAGTACACTAATCCCGACCAGTCTGCAAATTAATTTGAATGCATTTCTAGCTTTAAAATGTATCAGGGGAAAAAGGTTCCAAAGAATAATAACCATAGTTAACCACATTTAAAATGTGACTGCCGGCGCAAGTCACAATAACTAACGTTTTTGGGATGATCCCTAAAATGTAGGATATTGCTGCAAGGCACTGTATCAGCAGTCTCGTGAGGTGCACGACACGCAGTGATAACTAGCCTACTATCCATATTGATGCTACACTAAACAAATTACTGACTGCATAGCGACTGAAATGCTATCGAATAACCATAAGCACCATCTCCTGCTCATGATCAGAAAGCATTGCTCCTCACTCATTGAATATCAATGCCTAGGCCTCTATAGCTATCCTAGCATAGGCTACTTTCTAATTGTATGGACGAGGGATGATTCCCCATGATGGTGAGTTCACCGAGCGCACAGACTTCCTGAAATCTGGCATTGGGAACAAAGTAGGCTGTACGATTGGCTACTCCCGAGACGACTAAACCTACTTAGCTAGCTAGTTTGTAGCTGGCTATTGACGGACAACATTCATGCAGCAACATAGTTGATCCTCACAATCAATGACATCCCCACAGCAGCCATACATTTCATCATGAGCATATTGAACCATGCGGGTGAGGTTAAAACACAGCTAGCGAGCATTCACTAAGAAAATGTATCAGAAAATGGCAGCATGCCGATAAACAGCTAGCTGCAGCATACTAGCAGTAGCAGCAAGCAGCAGCAGGATGTGTGAGCAGAACCGGTCAATTTAAGTGGACCGCCAAGTAAGGTAAGCGTGATTGCACCAATTAGATGTTAGTAATCTCAGTTAAGGTGGGCACTCAGGTTCCCTTTCTGAACTGGCTTCGCTTTATGGACACCATGGAATCTCTGGGAATATCAATGGAATCGAATAAAACTTTTTTTTTTTCATGCACACCAAGTGTACCAGTTATTTGTATCTGTAATTAACTTAAATGTTCCCCTCTAGGTGTTCGTCTGCATTCTTTTCGGAGGAGCGGACTGCACTGAGACAAAAGAGGCAGAAGATGCGTCTGCTGCAGCAGAGGAAGCTTGCCGATGTGTCACACTGCAAAGACCTCCCCGATGAGATTCCCCTGCCGCTCGTCATAGGAACCAAAGTCACTGGTACAACACTGTTGTCATGGCAACCAAAGTGACTTGTTAATTATCAGCAGCCCTTACCCTAAAAGTAGCTATCATAGTCACTGGTGAAATATCCACAAACCTGTAGCCATAGCAACCAAAGTCACCTGCAAATATCTCCCGATTTAGATTTCTTCATTTTTGTATGTGCAGCCAGCTTTGAGTATTGATGTCTGTGTGTATTCCAGCTCGTCTCAGGGGAGTCCATGACGGCCTGTTCACTGGGCAGATTGATGCTGTGGATACAGGCTCTGCCACTTACCGTGTGACCTTTGACCGGAATGGGCTGGGCACACACACTGTGCCTGACTACGAAGTGTTGGTATGCCTGCCTAGCCTTCAAATCACTCATTCAGTATTGATATGTTAGAACTGGGATTCTAACCTCATCAGACACGAACACATAAGTCTTTGGCCATCACTAGCAGTTCTGTCCAAACCCCAAGAAAGCATTACCAACCTAGAAGACAATACATTTTTCTTCCTCGATCACGCTCATATGCTTTCGGAAAATCAGCAGCAAGGGAGGGAACATGTACAAGATATTGCCAATACCATGGTGATTTATTGCATTACCAGCTAGAGTTTATTTAAAATATCTGTTGTGTTTCTTCCCTCTCCAGAGTAACGAGCCTAACGAGACCATGCCCATCTCAGCCTTTGCCCAGAAACAGAGACCCTCCCGCTTCCAGAACTTCATGACCCCACCTAGGTTAACTTACCCCTCTGCCACCACACCCATCCTCATGGTAAGCATGAAACAAGGGCTTCAGTGCACATTATAGTTGCCTTTCCAGTTTTATTTGTGATCATGTGAGATTACGGTGAACGCTTCATGTACTTCTATTGCTATAAGATGATTATGATGGACCCTTAAATTGAATATTGTTTTGTTTATTTGGAATTGACGCGTCCTGTGACAGGACAACAACCCCCTCATCAGCCAGTCTCCATGGAAAAGCAAACTCTCCGGAGCGGAAGGGGACACACTCGGCGGATTCCCTGTCAAGTTCCTCGTTCAAGTGGTGAGTGTTCCTGTCTTGGCTTTGCCTCTAGGATCATATATCATAGTGTAAATATGTCCCACTAAAATCTCTCCCTCTCCTCTGTCTCCTAGACGAGGCTTTCCAAGATCCTTATGATCAAGAAGGAACGCATCAAGCACATGAAAGATATGAACTCAGAGGCTGAAAATCTGGTATGGTCATAGATAATTCTATAACAATATTATAACAGAATATTTTCATGACAGTATATTCAGTCAAAGAAATTGGAAATAAGTGACAAAAAGTAAATGTATACCACTTCATTCACAAGGAGATTCCTTCAAAAATATTATTTGAAGATGTTTGTCTTTGTAGAAGTCATACTCAATGCCTATAGGCCTGGAGTTCCAGAAGCGTTATGCCACCACAGTACTGGAGCTGGAGCAGCTCAATAAGGACCTGAACAAGGTGCTGCACGATGTCCAGCAGTTCTGCTGCAAGGTGACGACTTCTTTCGGGCTCATCAAATAAATGGGCTATATTTGATAGTTTTGCAGCTAGATGTGTAACATGTAGCCTTGCCTCTTGTGAGGGTACTTAGTGAGAAGACATACCGAAGACTAGCAAAACATCAGCAATAGTCGTTTTAGATTGTCATCAGCGAAAGGGCATCTTAATAATAATGTAAATAAAATGCATTTTTGTTTCCAAAGCTTATATATGAACTTCTTTCTCTTCGGCTGTCCCAGAACAGTTTTGCAACAACATGAATCTAAGTATGTATGTCCGTGCGCCCTCTCCAGCTGGCCCCAGATCAGGGCATGGCGCCTGCGGACCGGCCCACAGAGCTGCGTCAGCACTGTGAGGAAGAGGCCAAGGAGATAGTGCAGCAGACCAACTCCCTCCGCGACGACCAGCAGTGTGTTTCTAACCCCAGACTCAAACACCTCATCTCAGGCCTCACCGCCTTGTTGCTTCAGATCAAGGTTAGTGTAAGGTACACACACAACAGCCTCACAGTCCTACTCAAGTTATTTGTTTGCCTGATCATGTATTTGTTTGTGCTCCAGTGTCTGGCTGAGGGAGGAGACCTGAACTCCTTTGAATTTAAATCACTGATGGACTCTCTGAATGACATAAAGAGCTCAATAGATCCCTCCAACCTCAAGTGAGTGCCTCTACATATCACACCCATTGTCTGCCCCAATATTTTGTCCTATTTAGAGTTATGCAGGGAGATGGATGGCGGTGATAGAAGTCTTCAGAGAAAGGTCTAAGTATGGCCAAGATGACAGGTGCATGTTCACATGGTCAAAATGTGTGTCTTGTCTGTGCAGTTGCTTCCAGAACAACGTAGAGATCCACGTAGCACACATCCAGAGTGGCCTGAGTCAGCTGGGAAACCTCCATGCCTTTGCAGCCAACAACACCAACACAGTCTGAAGCCGGCATCATTACCACACACAGAAAGCAGCCTGGTCAGCACCAACTAAGTGGAACATACACACACACCATCTCGAATGACTGAAAGAAAAGATGTCCTTTGTGGATCCCCTAACTTCCCCCCAAAAAAGGCCCCACTGAAATGATCTGGTTCAACATGTATTTTTTTAGGTTGTGGGGAAATATCCTGATGTTTATCAGTCTGTCTTTGAAAATTATTTGTTTACTATAATGAAAACTGACATTTTAATGTATAGAAATGGCCCTGGTTCTCTAAACTAGATTTTGGTCATTGCGGGAATTCACGTACATTTCCTGTTATAGATGATTCTATAGTCTCATGGGCCAAACAGTACATTAAGCAGTTTCTATAATAATCCATATTTATTTATTTTTGAGTGATATAACAATATTTACCATTTGGAGCTTCCCTTTGAGTCAATGTTTTGTGTTCCTTTACTCAACTGGTAGTAAGCACAGGGGAGGCTAAAGAATGTTTTGTAATTTTTTTTTAAATTGTAGATATATGTAGAATACCTCTATGATTACTAGGATTTATCGTCAACATTTCTGTAACATACTCAAAGATGGCTTTTGTAATTTTGTGTGCACTGAGAACAGATTTTTGTATTTTTGTAAAAGGAGGTTTGACAGTCTTGAACAGGGCATTGCTTTTGCTGAAAGCTCACATCAGGCCTACATCACTGATGTAACCGAAATTCAAACACAAAACTGAGTTGGTAAAGTTTGTTACCAGAATTTCTCCATTTCACCATTGGTTTTGTAAATCTGTATTTTGGGAATGCCCCAGGGCAATTGTAAATATTCCTTGCTGCATTTTGTATTAAACATATAGCAAAGCAAACTGATTACATACATTTGTGACAATTTGATAAGGATAGGTAAAACAAATACTACACAGCACTGGTACATTAAATGTCGTATATATTTTATTTTGCATGTTTGCAAACGAAGACAATTAAAATATTTATTGAAATATACAAAAAAGTGTTTCTTTATAACAAACTGACATCAGTTCATTTTGAAGTTATGAACCCACCACATTTTTTGTTGTTGCTGTGACAGAAAATTCACAAAATTTCAAAAGCCAGACATGGCACTATTTTCCCACTCTGAATCTCAATCAGAGAACTCTTGCTCCTCACTGGCACAAATAGGAAAGGAGTGGCCAAATGTGTCTGGTCTTCACTTGAGGATGCTGGACTTGACATGCTTTGGAGAGGACCTGCTGAAGTTGTTCTGTGATTGAATTGGAGGGATTACCACTCATCTCGAGACCGATGGTTTCATTTGAGGGAAAGTTGTCATATTCAACCAGGACATGTTTTGGCCCTGTGCTAACGCTTATGTTGTTTAAAGACTTGATGTAATGTCAATTTTCCTTGCGATAAAGATGAGTGTTGTTGCACGGAACCGCAACGCTCAACTCGTCGGGTCTCATTTGCTCAACTTTGCTCCTGTTCCCCTCCCTGGATGCATCGTAAACACAAACGATAGTCGAGTATATGTAGTTGCCCGTTTTCCTGGGTAGTGTTGCCTTCGTATGTGTTTCTTCCACCCGGGTGTGAAGTGGTGGTCTGTGGTGGTCTGAATTAGTCCCAGAATGAATCTCTTGGGGCATTAGGTTATAGGGTTGTGTGAACGGGGCCACAGGGGTGTTGGCAGCAACACCGTTGAGATTCATGGACAAAGGCAACCCTTCCTGGTGATGGGATTTGGCTCGTCGGTTCTGTAACCACACCTTATTGCATTTTAAAGTTGTGGTTTAGTGGCTAGTAGTCCAAGACCATTTTGTTATCATGGAAACTGTTTTGTGTCTTAACCGAATTGAAATGTGCCTTACCTGAATTCTGGGTTCTGGTAGGCCAGTGAGAGCCTCCAGTCTCTCGCGGCGGTAGATGTCAGGGTATTTGGTGTCGGAGTACACTTTCTCCGACACCCCTATTTGCTGCTGGTTGATGGGTCAGCAGAGCCATGCCATCCGCTCTCGGCCCCGTGGGGTTTGCAGAGTTGAAGTAGCTTATCCTATCGGCAGAACCATAAATGGTTCAAACCAAGAATGATGGTATGAATATAACATAACCAATGTAGACAGGAAGATTTACAGAGAGAGGGAGACCGTGTTAAACTTACACAGTAACCAACCTGAATGCAGCATGCTATTCCTCTCCATGTGTCCTCGGTACATCTGGAATTGATTTAGGTCCCTCAGTTTTCCGTGGACGGCAGACATATTACTCGTCTTTTATTCCTAAAATGTGACTGACCACAACGGCCAGATCTCCGGTCTTATATCCGCCCTCATCTCCTTGTGAACAAAGGTGACTAGAAACGGATTACATTTAGAAATTAGCCTACCCAAACTGTCACACATCTATTAAATTGTCAGTGTTTCATAATAAATGACCATGGGAATGTTACTTCTTTTTGACTGTATGTTTGGCATTGTCAAAGACTGTCACTAGCCCTACTATTGATAAGATCTGGGTTGGTATTTTAATTAAAGGCTGAAGAAAGTTGATTCGTTCTTTTTACTTTCAAGCATCAAACAGCAGTGAGCTGCTGGCTGGTCAGGGCATCATGCACACACCAGTGATCAGCTGAGCTGTTTTATAGCAGGCACTGGCAGCTATTGGAGAGACAAATCATGTTAACCATCATATGATGTTCTGTTGTCTATTCTATTTAGGCCTGTAACCTGTGGGTGATGATACAAAGGATCACAATCAAATACAATTGTATTTGTCACATGCTTCGTAATTAACAGGTGTAGACTAACAGTAAAATGTTTACTTAGGTGCTTTTCCAACAATGCAGAGTTAAAGATCAAATAGAAATAGTGACACAAGGAATAAATATACTGTGAATAACAATGAGTAAAAATAACATGGCTATATACAGGGAGTACCAATACCAAGTTGATGCGCAGGGGTACAAGGTAATTGAGGTAGCTATGTACATATACATAGGGGTAAAGTGACTATTCAACAGGATAGATAATAGACTGAGCTGTAGCAGCAGCGTATGTGGTGAGTGTGAAAGTGTGTGTGTCTGGCGTCAGTATGCATGTGTGCGCATGTTATGTGTGTGTGGGTGTATGCAGTTTGGGTTTTGGGGTGTGAGCGTGTGGTTCGAGTCCAGTGTGTGTGCATAGTCAGTGTAAGAAATGTAAATGCAGGAAGTCCGGGTAGCCATTTTATTAGCTATTTAGCAGCATTGTTTAGCAGTCTTATGGCTTGGGGGTAGAAGCTGTTCAGGGTCCTGCTGGTTCCAGACTTGGTGCACTGGTACTGCTTGCCATGCATTAGCAGAGAGAACAGTTATTTTTTCAGCCTCCTGAGGGGGAAGAGACGATGTCGTGCCCTCTTCAAAACTGTGTGGACCATGTTAATTCCTTAGTGATGTGGACACCGAGGAACTTGAAGCTCTCGACCCGCCTCATCGTCATCGTTGATCAGTCCTAACACCGTTGTGTCGTCAGCCAACTTGATGATGGTGTTAGAGTCGTGCACAGCCACGCAGTCGTGGGTGTACAGGGAGTACAGAAGGGGACTAAGCACACAACCCTGAGCGGCCTCCATGTTGATGGTCAGCATGGCGGATGTGTTGTTGCCTACCTTCACCACCTGTGGGCAGGTCATCAGGAAGTCCAGTTGAAGAGGGAGGTGTTCAGTCCCAGGGTCCTGAGCTTGGTGAGCTCGGAGGGGACTATGGTGTTGAATGCTGACCCATAGTCAATAAACAGCATTCTTACATAGGTATTCCTTTTGTCCAGGAAAGGGGATACCTAGTCAGTTGCACAAGTGAATGCATTGAACTGAAATGTGCCTTCAGCATTTAACCCAACCATGACCAGCCTTTCAAAGCATTTCATGGCTATGGATGTAAGTACTATGGGGCGATAGGCGTTTAGGCAGGTTACCTTGGTGTTCTTGGGCACAGGTAGTATGGTGGTCTGTTTGAAACAAGTTGGTATCACAGACCGGATCAGGGATAGGTTGAAAATGTCAGTGAAGATGTCAGCGCATGCTCTAAGTATGTGTCCTGGTATTCTGTCTGGCCCTGTGGCCTTGTGAATGTTGACCTGTTTAAAGGTCTTCCTCACATCGGCTATAGAGAGCGAGATCACACTGTCATCTGGAAAAGCTGGTGGTCTCATGCATGGTTCAGTGTTGCTTGCCTCGATGCGAGCATCGAAGGCATTTAGCTCATCTGGTAGGCTCGTGTCGCTGGGTAGCTCGCAGCTGGGTTTCCCTTTGTAATCCGTGATTTTTGTAAGCCATACCACATCTGACGAGCGTCAGAGCCAGCGTAGTAGGATTCGATCTAGGTCCTGTATTGACGCTTTGCCTGTTTGATGGCTCGTCGGAGGTCGTAGCATGATTTCTTATAAGCGTCTGAATGAGTCATGCCCCTTGAAAGTGGCCTTTAGCTCTGTGCTGATGTTGACTGTAATCCATGGCTTCTGGTTGGGGTATGTACGTACCAGTGGAGGCTGCTGAGGGGAGGACGCTCATAATAATGCCTGGAATGGAATGTCAAGCACATGGTTTCCATGTGGTTGATACCATTCCATTGACTCCATTCCAGCCATTATTATGAGCCGTCTTCCCCTCAACAGCCTCCACTGGTACGTACAATCACTGTGGGGACGTCGTCGTCGATGCACTTATTAATGAAGCCGGTGACTGATGTGGTAGACTCCTCAATGTTATTGGATGAATCCCCAAACACGTTCGAATCTGTGCTACCGAAACAGTCCTGTAGTTTAGCAACCGCTTCATCAGACCACATCTGTATTGAGTACGTCACTGGTACTTCCTGTTTGAGTATTTGCTTGTAAGCAGGAAGATAGAGTTATGGCCTGACTTGCCAAAGGGGGGACAAGGGATGGCCTTGTATGTGTTTCTGTGTGTGGAGTAAAGGTGATCTAGAGTTTTGTCATCAATAGTTGCACAGGTGACATGCTGATAAAAATGAGGTATAACGGATTTCAGTTTCCCTGCATTAAAATCACCGGCCACGAGAAGCCTCAATGTATATTTTCTTGTTCGCTTTTGGCCCTATACAACTCATTGAGTGCGATCTCACTTCCGGTCCGGAGCGAGCAGTCGCATTTCGCTTCGCTCCACAGGTAATATTACACTTCTTTACATTACAACGGTTTGGTTTGTTTGATCTTAACAATTTTTTCTTAGCTATCAAAGATAATTGTGTAGTTTAGAGTAATTAGAGTAATTATCGAGGCCAGCTATTTTTTCGTCCTCCTAACGTAGTCAACACTGCTGGCTGCTAGCTAGTCAACACCGCTAGCTAGCCAACCGCTACCGACTAGCAGCGCTGTAATTACTAATACATTACAACGGAACGATTTGACTTGTGCAGTGTTAGCTAGCTAGCTACATAGCTGTCTTTGTCATAGCTTGATAATTGTGTAGTTTAGTAATAGCTAGGTTAGCTAGCCAGCTATTTCCGTCCCCCGCGACGCCATTGTTCCATACCCAGCCAACTATTACCGACGAGCAGCATTGTAGAAACTAAATACGTTACAAAGGAACGTCTTGATTAGTGTTATGTTATGTTAGCTAGCTACAAAGTTGCTTTTGTATAATAGCCAACCTCTACCGACTAGCAGCACTGTAGAAACTATTACATTACAACGGAACGATTTGACTAGTGCAGTGTTAGCTAGCTAGCTACATAGCTGTCTTTGTCATAGCTTGATAATTGTGTAGTTTAGTAATTATCGAGGCTAGCTGGGTTAGCTAGGTTAGCTAGCCAGCTATTTCCGTCCCCCGCGACGCCATTGTTCCATACCCAGCCAACTATTACCGACGAGCAGCATTGTAGAAACTAAATACATTACAAAGGAACGTCTTGATTAGTGTTATGTTATGTTAGCTAGCTACAAAGTTGCTTTTGTATAATAGCCAACCTCTACCGACTAGCAGCACTGTAGAAACTATTACATTACAACGGAACGACTTGATTAGTGTAGTGTTGTGTTAGTTAGCTAGCATTTTCGTCACTTTAGTCAATAAGATTTTCGCAACGTAAGCTTAACTTTCTGAACATTCGAGACGTGTAGTCCACTTGTCATTCCAATCTCCTTTGCATTAGCGTAGCCTCTTCTGTAGCTTGTCAACTATGTGTCTGGCTATCCCTGTTCTCTCCCCTCTGCACAGGCCATACAAACGCTTCACACCGCGTGGCCGCTGCCACTCTAACCTGGTGGTCCCAGCGCGCACGACCCACGTGGAGTTCCAGGTCTCCGGCAGCCTCTGGAACTGCCGGTCTGCGGCCAACAAGGCTGAGTTCATCTCAGCCTATGCTACCCTCCAGTCCCTAGACTTCCTGGCGCTGACGGAAACATGGATTACCACAGATAACACTGCTACTCCTACTGCTCTCTCCTCGTCTGCCTACGTGTTCTCGCATACCCCTAGAGCATCGAGCCAGCGGGGTGGTGGCACTGGAATCCTCATCTCTCCCAAGTGGACATTCTCTCTTTCTCCCCTGACCCATCTGTCTATCTCCTCATTTGAATTCCATGCTGTCACAGTTACCAGCCCTTTCAAGCTTAACATCCTTATCATTTATCGCCCTCCAGGTTCCCTTGGAGAGTTCATCAATGAGCTTGATGCCTTGATAAGTTCCTTCCCTGAGGATGGCTCACCTCTCACAGTTCTGGGTGACTTTAACCTCCCCACGTCTACCTTTGACTCATTCCTCTCTGCCTCCTTCTTTCCACTCCTCTCCTCCTTTGACCTCACCCTCTCACCTTCCCCCCCAACTCACAAGGTCATGGGTGCACCTCAGCCACGCTCAAGGTCCTAAACGACATCGTAACCGCCATCGATAAGAAACATTACTGTGCTGCCGTATTCATTGACCTGGCCAAAGCTTTTGACTCTGTTAATCACCACATCCTCATCGGCAGACTTAGTAGCCTTGGTTTCTCAAACGATTGCGTCGCCTGGTTCACCAACTACTTCTCTGACAGAGTTCAGTGTGTCAAATCGGAGGGCCTACTGTCTGGACCTCTGGCAGTCTCTATGGGGGTACCACAGGGTTCAATTCTTGGGCCAACTCTTTTCTCTGTATACATAAATGATGTCGCTCTTGCTGCTGGTGAATCTCTGATCCACCTCTACGCAGACGACACCATTCTGTATACTTCTGGCCCTTCTTTGGACACTGTGTTAACAACCCTCCAGACGAGCTTCAATGCCATTCAACTCTCCTTCCGTGGTCTCCAACTGCTCCTAAACACAAGTAAAACTAAATGCATGCTCTTCAACCGATCGCTGCCTGCACCTGCCCGCCCATCCAGCATAACTTCTCTGGACGGTTCTAACTTAGAATTTGTGGACAACTACAAATACCTAGGTGTCTGGTTAGACTGTAAACTCTCCTTCCAGACTCACATCAATCATCTCCAATCCAAAGTGAAATCTAGAATTGGCTTCCTATTTCGCAACAAAGCATCCTTCACTCATGCTGCCAAACATACCCTCGTAAAACTGACCATCCTACCAATCCTCGACTTCGGCGATGTAATTTACAAAATAGCCTCCAATACCCTACTCAACAAGCTGGATGCAGTCTATCACAGTGCCATCCGTTTTGTCACCAAAGCCCCATATACAACCCACCACTGCGACCTGTATGCTCTCGTTGGCTGGCCTTCACTTCATCATCGTCGCCAAACACATTGGCTCCAGGTCATCTACAAGACCCTGCTAGGTAAAGTCCCCCCTTATCTCCGCTCACTGGTCACCATAGCAGCACCCACCTGTAGCACGCGCTCCAGCAGGTATATCTCTCTGGTCACCCCTAAAGCCAACTCCTCCTTTGGTCGTCTCTCCTTCCAGTTCTCAGCTGCCAATGATTGGAACGAACTACAAAAATCTCTAAAACTGGAAACACTTATCTCCCTCACTAGCTTTAAGCACCAGCTGTCAGAGCAGCTCACAGATCTCTGCACCTGTACATAGCCCATCTTTAATTGAGCCCAAACTACTACCTTTTCCCCTACTGTATTTATTTATTTTATTTATTTTGCTCCTTTGTACCATATTATTTATATTTTAACTTTTAACTTTCTTCAAACTACAAATCTACCATTCCAGTGTTTTTTCTTGCCATACTTTATTTACTTTGCCACCATGGCATTTGTTTGCCTTTACCTCCATTATCTCACATCATTTGCTCACATTGTATATAGTCTTATTTTTTCTACTGCATCATTGATTGTATGTTGTTTTACTCCATGTGTAACTCTGTGTTTTTGTATGTTGTCGAACTGCTTTGCTTTATCTTGGCCAGGTCGCAATTGTAAATGAGAACTTGTTCTCAACTTGCCTACCTGGTTAAATAAAGGTGAAATAAAAAAATAAAATAAATAAATAAACAAGGCAGGCAATACGCTTGACCTCATCTTTAGTAGATGCTGTTCTTCCACTAATCTCATTGCAACTCCCCTCCAAGTCTCCGACCACTACCTTGTATCCTTTTCCCTCTCGCTCTCATCCAACACTTCTCACTCTGCCCCTACTCGGATGGTATTGCGCCGTCCCAACCTTCGCTCTCTCTCTCCCGCTACTCTCTCCTCTTCCATCCTATCATCTCTTCCCTCTGCTCAAACCTTCTCCAACCTATCTCCTGATTCTGCCTCCTCAACCCTCCTCTCCTCCCTTTCTGCATCCTTCGATTTTCTCTGTCCCCTATCCTCCCGGCCGGCTCGGTCCTCCACTCCTGTGCCGTGGCTCGACGACTCACTGCGAGCTCACAGAACAGGGCTCCGGGCAGCCGAGCGGAAATGGAGGAAAACTCGCCTCCCTGCGGACCTGGCATCCTTTCACGCCCTCCTCTCTACATTTTCCTCTTCTGTCTCTGCTGCTAAAGCCACTTTCTACCACTCTAAATTCCAAGCATCTGCCTCTAACCCTAGGAAGCTCTTTGCTACCTTCTCCTCCCTCCTGAATCCTCCTCCCCCTCCCCCCCTCCTCTCTCTCTGCGGATGACTTCGTCAACCATTTTGAAAAGAAGGCTGATGACATCCGATCCTCGTTTGCTAAGCCAAACGACACCGCTGGTCCTGCTCACACTGCCCTACCCTGTGCTTTGACCTCTTTCTCCCCTCTCTCTCCAGATGAAATCTCGCGTCTCGTGACGGCCGGCCGCCCAACAACCTGCCCACTTGACCCTATCCCATCCTCTCTTCTCCAGACCATTTCCGGAGACCTTCTCACCTCGCTCATCAACTCATCCTTGACCGTTGGCTACGTCCCTTCCGTCTTCAAGAGAGCGAGAGTTGCACCCCTTCTGAAAAAACCTACACTCGATCCCTCCGATATCAACAACTACAGACCAGTATCCCTTCTTTCTTTTCTCTCCAAAACTCTTGAACGTGCCGTCCTTGGCCAGCTCTCCTGCTATCTCTCTCAGAATGACCTTCTTGATCCTAATCAGTCAGGTTTCAAGACTGGGCATTCAACTGAGACTGCTCTTCTCTGTGTCACGGAGGCTCTCCGCACTGCTAAAGCTAACTCTCTCTCCTCTGCTCTCATCCTTCTAGACCTATCTGCTGCCTTTGATACCGTGAACCATCAGATCCTCCTCTCCACCCTCTCCGAGCTGGGCATCTCCGGCGCGGCCCACGCTTGGATTGCGTCCTACCTGACAGGTCGCTCCTACCAGGTGGCGTGGCGAGAATCTGTCTCCGCACCACGTGCTCTCACCACTGGTGTCCCCCAGGGCTCTGTTCTATAGGCCCTCTCCTATTCTCACTATACACCAAGTCACTTGGCTCGGTCATATCCTCACATGGTCTCTCCTATCATTGCTACGCAGACGACACACAATTAATCTTCTCCTTTCCCCCTTCTGATAACCAGGTGGCGAATCACATCTCTGCATGTCTGGCAGACATATCAGTGTGGATGACGGCTCACCACCTCAAGCTGAACCTCGGCAAGACGGAGCTGCTCCTCCTCCCAGGGAAGGACTGCCCGTTCCATGATCTCGCCATCACGGTTGACAACTCCCTTGTGTCCTCCTCCCAGAGTGCTAAGAACCTTGGCGTGACCCTGGACAACACCCTGTCGTTCTCCACTAACATCAAGGCGGTGACCCGATCCTGTAGGTTCATGCTCTACAACATTCGCAGAGTACGACCCTGCCTCACACAGGAAGCGGTGCAGGTCCTAGTCCAGGCACTTGTCATCTCCCGTCTGGATTACTGCAACTCGCTGTTGGCTAGGCTCCCTGCCTGTGCCATTAAACCCCTACAACTCATCCAGAACGCCGCAGCCCATCTGGTGTTCAACCTTCCCAAGTTCTCTCACGTCACCCCGCTCCTCCGCTCTCTCCACTGGCTTCCAGTTGAAGCTCGCATCCGCTACAAGTCCATGCTGCTTGCCTACGGAGCTGTGAGGGGAACGGCACCTCCGTACCTTCAGGCTCTGATCAGGCCCTACACCCAAACAAGGGCACTGCGTTCATCCACCTCTGGCCTGCTCGCCTCCCTACCTCTGAGGAAGCACAGCTCCCGCTCAGCCCAGTCAAAACTGTTCGCTGCTCTGGCACCCCAATGGTGGAACAAGCTCCCTCACGACGCCAGGACAGCGGAGTCAATCACCACCTTCCGGAGACACCTGAAACCCCACCTCTTTAAGGAATACCTGGGATAGGATAAAGTAATCCTTCTACCCCCCCCCCCCCGAAAGATTTAGATGCACTATTGTAAAGTGGTTGTTCCACTGGATATCTTAAGGTGAATGCACCAATTTGTAAGTCGCTCTGGATAAGAGCGTCTGCTAAATGACTTAAATGTAAATGTAAATCTTAGTGCCCGCATTGGTTTGTGGTGGTAAATAAACAGCTACAAAAAAATATAAATGATAAATAGTATGGTCTGCACCCAAGACTTCCTTAACATTAGAGATTGTGTACAAGCCGTTGTTACTTGTTAAGAAAGAGAGACACCCTTCCTCCTTTCATCTTACCCAAGTCTGCAGTCCGGTCTTGGCAATGCATAGAAAAACAGCAAGATGTATATCCATATCCTCGTTCAGCCACGACTCTGAGAAACTTAGGATATTACAGTTTTCAGGTCCCATTGATAGGATAGTCTCGAATGGAGCTCATCTAGTTTGTTCTGCAGTGATTGCACGTTCGCCAATAGAATGACGGTCTATTTGCTCGCCAACATAGTTTTGTCAGGCTGCCTGCTCGCCTGCCTCTCTTTAGCTGCCGCTTCCTCTTTCGAGCCCCGGGGATTAAGGCCTGGTTGGAGTAGGCAGAACATTCAGAGCATTTTGTCCAAATCGAGGTAAGTGACTGCTGTTCTGATGTCCAGAAGCTGTTTTCCATTTTAGGAAATGATGGCGGAGACAGTATGTACAAAAAAGTTATCAGCGTAAAAAAAATTAAAAATATCCACTGCAGCACCATCTTTTCTTTTTGTTATTAACCTAAAACTGTAAAACCCTATTAGCCAAGTAATTTTATCAAAAACATTTTGAACGGGGTTCGTATTTGATGCATATTGCATTGGAGGGTCTGGTTCATTGGTATGGTTTACATTTTAGTCATTTAGCAGACGCTCTTATCCAGAGCAACTTACAGTAGTGAATGCATACATTTCATACATTTTTTTTTTTTTTGTACTGGCCCCCTGTGGGAATCGAACCCACAACCCTGGCATTGCACACACCATGCTGGCGTTGCAAACACCATGCTCTACCAACTGAGCCACAGGGAAGATGGTTGAGGGAAAATAGAACTCATCGCCCCATAACAATTATGCATGAAGATCTTTCTATAAACTAGGTTACCAGTGAGGATTTCCTATGCTGGACAACTTCTTACTTGACAATAATCTACCAATTTTTTAAATGTCATTTCATTAAGATATAAGGTGGAAAATAGCTCTATTCAATCAAATTCACAAGTCCTTTTCTGTCCTTGCATTTATGGCAGTGTAAGTTATCATATAGGCCTATTAAGTATTACTCAGTTAAATTAGACATTGAACTTGAACCCTTTAAGAATCCTGGATCTAACTGTCGGACAGTTCTTTGTATAGAAATCTCAGACATGCAGTTTATCTAGGTAACATTATGTGTCTCCTTATGTTATGGGTGAAAGCTGTTTTCATGGGCATACCAAGACGCAGCCGGCGGAGAAGAGGTATTCGGAGTGGACTTCTAGTCTGACTCAGGAGGCGTGCACACCATCCACCACTTCTAAGTATTTTACTTGCAAATGTTCAGTCCTTGGACAATAAAGTAGACGAGCTCAGGGCGAGGATCTATTTCCAGAGAGACATTAGGGACTGTAACATACTCTGTTTCACGGAATCATGGCTCTCCCCGGATATACTGTCCCTGTCCATACAGCCAGCTGGGTTCTCAGAACATTGCACAGACAGCAATAAAGAACTCTCCGGGAAGAAGAAAGGCTGTGGTGTATGTTTCATAATTAACTACTCATGTTTCTTAGTAATTTCTCTGCCTAGAAGGCCAGCATCCCGGAGTCGCCTCTTCACTGTTGACGTTGAGACTGGTGTTTTGCGGGTACTACTTAATGAAACTTAATTTCTCAGAACAAGAATAGACTGACGAGTTTCAGAAGAAAGGTATTCCTTTCTGGCCATTTTGAGCCTGTAATTGAACCCACAAATGCTGATGCTCAAAATACTCAACTAGTCTAAAGAAGGCCAGTTTTATTGCTTCATTAATCAGGACATCAGTTTTTAGCTATGCTAACATAATTGCAAAAGCATTTTCTAATGATCAATTATCCTTTTAAAATGATTAACTTGGATTAGCTAACACAACGTGCCATTGGAACACAGGAGAGATGGCTGCTGATATTGGGCCTCTGTAGGCCTATGTAGATATTCCATAAAAATCTGCAGTTTCCAGCTACAATAGACATTTACAACATTAACAATGTCCACACTGCATTTCTTATCAATTTGATGTTATTTTAATGGACAATGTTTTTTATTTTCTTTCAAAAACAAGGACATTTCTAAGTGACCCCAAACTTTTGAATGGTAGTGTATGTCAATGTTATTCTCAGAGGCAACCCGGAACATATCCCAGTCCGCGTGATCAAAACAATCTTGAAGCATGGATTCTGACTGGTCAGACCAGCGTTGAATAAACCTTAGCCTGTTTGAGTTTCTGCCTATAGGAAGGGACGGGCAGAATGGAGTCATGATCTGATTTGCCAAAGGGAGGACAGGGGAGGGCCTTGTAGCCATCCCGGAAGGGGGGTAGGGGGTAACAATGGTCGAGAGTTTTTGTAGCGCGAGTACTACAGGCAATGTGTTGATAGAACTTCGGTAGCATTTTCCTCAAATTAGATTTTTCCTGGCACCACTCCACCAGCGCCCTCAGTCAAAAGTTTGGAAACACCTACTCATTCAAGGATTCTTCTTTATTTTTACTATTTTCTACATTGTAGAATAATAGTGAAGACATCACAAGTATGAAATGACACATATGGAATCATGTAGTAAGCAAAAAAGTGTTAAACAAATCAAAATATATAAGTAGCCACCCTTTGTCTTGATGACAGCTTTGCATTCTCTCAACCAGCTTCACGAGTTAGTCACCTGGAATGCTTTTCCAACAGTCTTGAAGGAGTTCCCACATATGCTGAGCATTTGTTGGCTGCTTTTCCTTCACTCTGCGATCCAACTCATCCCAAACCATCTCAATTGGGTTGAGGTCGGGTGATTGTGGAGGCCAGGTCATCTGATACAGCACTCCATCGCTCTCCTTCTTGGTCAAATAGCCCGTACACAGCCTGGATGTGCATTTTGGGTCATTGTCCTGTTGAAAAACAAATGATAGTCCCACTAAGTGCAAACCAGACGGGATGGTGTATCGCTGCAGAATGCTGTGGTAGCCATGCTGGTTAAGTGTGCCTTGAATTCAAAATAAATCACAGACAGTATCACCAGCAAAGCACCATCACACCTCCTCTCCCATGGTTCACGGTGGGAACTATACATGCGGAGATAATTTGTTCACCTACTCTGAGTCTCACAAAAACACGGTGGTTGGAACCAAAAATCTCAAATTTGGACGACTCATCAGACCAAAGGACAAACTTCCACTGGTCTAATGTTCATTGCTCGCGTTTCTTGGCCAAAGCAAGTCTCTTTTTATAATTGGTGTCCTTTAATAGAAGTTTCTTTGCAGAAATTCGACCATGAAGTCCTGATTCACGTTCTCCTCTGGACAGTTGATGTTGAGATGTTACTTGAACTCTGTGAGTTGTAATCTGAAGTGTAGTTAATTGCCGATTTCTGAGGCTGGTAACTCTAATGAACTCTGCAGCAGAGGTAACTCTGGGTCTTCCAGTCCTGTGGCAGTCCTCATGAGAGCCAGTTTCATCATAGCGCTTGATGGTTTTTGCGACTGCACTTGAACATTTTTTAAAAGCTCTTGACATTTTCCGGATTGACTGACCTTCATGTCTTAAAGTAATGATGGACTGTCATTTCTATTTGCTTATTTGAGCTTTTCTTGCCATAATATGGACTTGGTCTTTTACCAAATAGGGCTATCTTCTGTATTCCACCCCTACCTTGTCATAACACAACTGAATGGCTCAAATACATTAAGAAGGAAAGAAATTCCACAAATTAACTTTTAACAAGGCACACCTGTTAATTGAAATGCATTCCAGGTGACTACCTCATGAAGCTGGTTGAGAAAATGCCAAGAGTGTACAAAGCTGTCATCAAGGCAAATGGTGGCTACTTTGAAGAATCTCAAATATAAAATCTATTTTGATTTGTTTAACACTTTTTTGGTTATCTATGATTCCATATGTGTTATTGCATAGTTTTGATGTCTTCACTATTATTCTACAATGTAGAAAATAGTAAAAATAAAAACTCGAATGAGTAGGTGTGTCCAAATTTTCGACTGTTACTGTACGTGTATGTGACCAATACAATTTGATTTCCTTTGATTTATTCTGGATATAATGACAAAACATTACATAGCCTAGTGGGCTTATTCACATTATGATCTAGTAATGAAATAACATGACAAATACATTTTGTTTTCCATGTTACAACTGCAATTTCAGACAATACAAGGGTTCTACTTGAACTTGAATTTGGAGCTCAGAAATTCAAGTACTGTAATTTGTATTGGTATTTATTATGGGTCCCCGTTAGCTGCTGCCAAGGCATCAGCTACTCTTCCTGAGTTCTGGCAAATTTTAAAACATTACAATACATTCATAACAGATTTCACAGCACACTAAGTGTGTGCCCTCAGGCCCCCACTCCA
This sequence comes from Salmo trutta, assembly GCF_901001165.1. NCBI lineage: Eukaryota > Metazoa > Chordata > Actinopteri > Salmoniformes > Salmonidae > Salmo > Salmo trutta. The sequence continues at coordinate 3,612,951 of NC_042991.1, forward strand.
TTATCACATATCTACAACACCAATCCATCTGTACCCTGTGTGTATAGTATGTATGTTACCGTGTGTGTTTGTATGCTTGTGCTTGTGTCTGTGCCTATGTTTATGTTGCTTCACAGTCTCCGGCTGTACCATAAGATGTATTTTTATGTTTTCTAAATCTGATTCTACTGCTTGCATTTGTTGAGTTGTGTGAGTGTCTGAGTTGTGTGCTGGTTGTTTAAACAGACAGCTCGGTGCTTTGAACATGTCAATACATCTCACAAATACAAATAGTGATGAAGTCAATCTCTCCTCCACTTGGAGCCAGGAGAGAATGACATGCATATTATTAATGTTATCTCTCTGTGTACATCCAAGGGCCAGTCGTGCTGCCCTGTTCTGAGCCAATTGCAATTTTCCTAAGTCCCTCTTTGTGGCACCTGACCACACGACTGAACAATAGTCCAGGTGCGACAAAACTAGGGACCTGCCTTGTTGATAGTTCTGTTAAGAAGGTATTATGGACAGACTTCTCCCCATCTTTGCTACTGTTGTATCAATATGTTTGACCATGACAGTTTACAATCCAGGATTACTCCAAGCAGTTTAGTCACCTCAACTTGCTCATTTTCCACATTAATTATTACAAGATTTAGTAGAGGTTTAGGGTTTAGTGAATTATTTGTCCCAAATACAATGCTTTTAGTTTTAGAAATATTTAGGACTAACTTATTCCTTGCCACCCATTCTGAAACTAACTGCAGCTCTTTGTTAAGTGTTGCAGTCATTTCAGTCACTGTAGTAGCTGACGTGTATAGTGTTGAGTCATCCGCATACATAGACACACTGGCTTTACTGAGAATTCCTGATTCTATGTTGGAGAGGCTTCCATTAAAGAACACCCTCTGTGTTCTGTTAGACAGGTAACTCTTTATCCACTATAAAGCAGGGGATGTAAAGTCATAACACATACATTTTTCGAGCAGCAGATCATGATCGATAATGTCAAAAGCTGCACTGAAGTCTAACAAAACAGCCCCAGCAATCCTTTTATCATCAATTTCTCTCAGCCAATCATGTAATTTGTGTAAGTGTTGTGCTTGTTGAATGTCCTTCCCTATAAGCGTGCTGAAAGTCTGTTTTCAATTTGTTTACTGTAAAATAGCATTGTATATGGTCAAACACAATTTTTTCCAAAACTTTACTAAGTGTTGGTAACAGGCTGATTAGTTGGCTGTTAGAAACAGTAAAGGGGGCCTTACTATTCTTAGGAAGCGGAATGACTTTTGCTTTGCTCCAATCCTGAGGGCACACACTTTCTAGTTGGCTTAAGTTGAAGAGATGGCAAATAGGAGTGGCAATATCGTCCCCTATTATCCTCAGTTGTTAGACCCCGGTGGCGTGTCAAACCTCAGCATCATCTTCACCTGACTCACTAGCAGTTTCAAACACAACCTCAGTTTCCGCTTTCTTCTTCACCTGACTCAGAGAAACTGGCCAATGTTCTCTCAACCCCATGTGCCCTGTTGCTTATGGTGCTTTCATATCAATTGGGAAGTAAAAAAAACAGGTCAAATCACGACATCAGTGATCTTCAGGTCGGATTTTTTTCCCCTTCGAGTTCCCAGTTGTTTTGAACGTTCTGAAATCTGAGATTTCCGAGTTCCGATTTCCCAGTTGTTTTGAATGCAGCATTAGGTCCTGTCTTGGTACGTCATTATTTACATCTTGTAACAGTATCTACCGGAACTTCCGCTAAAAACGGAAGTAGGTACGTGGCCGCTTCAGGCAGCTGACATTCTGCATGATGGCGACAGAGGTTCAGAGCGCCGACCTCAACAATGGCAGTTCTAGCCGGCTCGAAGTCTCCATCGACGGCCTCACCCTCAGCCCCGATCCCGAGGGCGAGCAAGTCGCTGAACCTGACCCCGAGCATGATACCGAGGACCAGAGCACCACCGACGATAGGGAAGAAGGCGAGTCTTCCAAAACCACGATAGAGAGGAAATGGGGCTTTGGTTTGCTGGAGCTATACAGACTAGCCTTGAAATTCTTCAAAGGTATTTTCTATTCGTATTTGATAATAAAAATGTATAATAGCATTTATTCACGATTTGACTAGGTAACGTTAGATAGCTTTTTCATCCCTGTGTTCATTGTTTTCTTGCGGTGCACTAACTAACATTTAACTAAACGTTAGCTAGCTAGCCACTTGCTAATGATGCTTGGCTAACTGACAAAATGCCACAGCAAATTTGAGGTTTTTCATCAATCAGAATCTCTGAATTCCAATGATTGCTGGATGGTGTCTCTTGTTGTTCAGACAACGCAAGAATAAAGGGCTAACTGTAATGTTTATAGTCCAGATTAAAGATGAGGCGACAGTTAACTTGACATGTAATGTGTCGATATGGTCATGTGGATCCTCCACGTAGCTAGCTAGCTGTCAGTCTCTAGAGTCTAGTGAATGAGAATCCAGTTACTAGTTTGACTGGTATGTGGCAGGCACACACCCTCCACTAACCCATGATCATGTCTCAGTTCCATTACACATTGGACGAAGGGTCTTCTGTATGGGGGAGTATCGTTACGAGCCCCACTGCCATATCTCCATGTTACTGCCCGTGTTTACAGTCGACTACCTGTGCTAATTAGCGATCTGCATCTCCTAACACCTGTGTATAAACGGAAGATGGACGCCACAAGCGTGTTACTGAAAAATACGGTTGGCAGCAACTGTGTTAAAACAGGACAGTAAGTGTGTATTTTGCATATATGAAAGTAGAGGGATTTATGTTTCTAGAACAATACCGCAATTGACAACCGATACATTTTAGATGGAGTATTTGGCTGTTTTGGCTTCCAGAGCCAATTCACCTTCAAACATAGCCTCTACGAATCATATCTAACCTGTAGGCTCACTTTTAAAACATTGGTCAAACATTGGTTGAATTAGCTTCATTTTAACGTACTTTTCCTGTTGTCTGCAGTTTTTGTCCTTATGTAGGAGGTAATCTGAGACAAAGTATCCACGGAGTAGTGTTAGTAACCAGACTTTCAGTACACTGGTCTGTATATCGGTTTTCTATTTCCGGTTTGTATTTTCAATACCAATGCAATTTGCTCACGACTTGCACAATATGTCATTAATGGCTGAGGTTGATTTACATTTTATTAGGAGTTATTTTAGTCCAAGGGCTAGTCTTCCAAGAGTCCTTAAGAAATGTAAAAAACAGACAGAACATTATCCCACACAATCAGCTGGCAAATTTAACAAGCACTAGCAGCTTATTGCGAGGTAACTTCCTTCGGTCTACAAAGTTTGATTACATTCGGCTATTGTTTACATATTGTACATCTCATGAAATACCTTACTAGATACAAGCGCTAGATTATCTTGGCACCTCAAGAAGTCGAATAAACAATACTTTACTGTGGACATTTGATCTCCACTACCTTCCGGTAAAAGGACCAACAGCACGGACGACCAGTAAAGTAAACTCAAATATTATTTTATTCAACGTTCTGGCTTGTAGAGCCTTACATCCTTTTTTTACTGTGACTTCTTTCAGACTGACAAAGTATGTGGACACCTGCTCGTCGAACATCTCATTTCATTGGCATTTATGGGCATAAAATCATGGGAATTAATAGGGAGTTGGTCGCCCCTTTTGCTGCTATAACAGCATCCAATCTTCCGGGAAGGCTTTACACTAGATGTTGGAACATTGCTGCTGGGACTTTCTTTCCATTCAGCCACAAGAGCAATAATGAGGTCCAGCACTGATGTTGGGCAGTTAGGTCTGGCTCCCAGTCAGCGTTCCAATTAATCCCAAAGGTGTTCAATGTGGTGGTCAGGGCTCTGTGCAGGTCAGTCAATTTCTTCCACACCGATCTTGACAAACCATTTTTAAGGTGAATCTCGCTTTGTGCACGGGGGCATCGTCATGCTGAAACAGGAAAGGGACATTCCAAAAAGTTTGAAGCACAAAATCGTCAAGTGTCATTGAATGCTGTAGCATTAAGATTTCCCTTCACTGGAACTAAGGGGCCAATCCCGACCCATGAAAAACAGCCCCAGACCATTATTCCTCCTCCACCAAATTGTACAGTTGGCACTATGCATTGGGGCAGGTAGCGTTCTTCTGGCATCCTCCAAACTCAGATTCGTTCGTCGGACTGCCAGAAGGTGAAGCGTGATTCATTGCTCAGGAGAGCACATTTCCAATGATCCAGAGTATGGCGGCGAGCTTCAAATCATTTCAGCCGACACTTGGCATTGTGCATGATGATCTTAGGATTGTATGCTGCTGCTCGGCCATGGAAACCCATTTCACATAGCTCCCTTTCAACAGTTCTTGTGCTGACGTTGCTTCCAGAGGCAATTTGGAATACGGTAGTGAGTATTGCAACCGACGATAGCCCTTAAAAATTGTCTAAGCGCTTCAGCACTCGGCGGTCCCGTTCTGTGAGCTTGTATGGCTTACCACTTCACAGCTGAGCCGTTGTTGCGCTTAGACGTTTCCACATCACAGTAACAGCACTTACAGTTGACCCGGGGCAGCTCTAGCAGAGCAGAAATTTGACTGACTTGTACAGTCGTGGCCAAAAGTTTTGAGAATTTCACAAAGTCTGCTGCCTCAGTTTGCATGATGGCAATTTGCATATACTCCAGAATGTTATGTAGAGCGATCAGATGAATTGCAATTAATTGCAAAGTCCCTATTTGCCATGCAAATTAACTGAATCCCCCCAAAAAACATTTCCACTGCATTTCTGCCCTGCCACAAAAGGACAAGCTGACATCATGTCATTGATTATCTCGTTAACACAGGTGTGAGTGTTGAAGAGGACAAGGCTGGAGATCACGCTGTCATGCTGATTGAGTTCGAATAACAGACTGGAAGCTTTAAAAGGAGGGTGGTGCTTGGAATCATTGTTCTTCCTCTGGCAAACATGGTTACCTGCCGTCATCATTGCTTTGCACAAAAAGGGCTTCACAGGCAACGATATTGCTGACAGTAAGATTGCACCTAAATCAACCATTTATCGTCTCATCAAGAACTTCAAGGAGAGCAGTTCAATTGTTGTGAAGAAGGCTTCAGGGCGACCAAGAAAGTCCAGCAAGCACCAGGACCGTCTCCTGAAGTTGATTCAGCTGCGGGATCGGGGTACCACCAGTACAGAGCATGCTCAGGAATGGCAGCAGGCAGGTGGCGGGTGGACAAACAAAACCCCATAAACTCCAAGCATTTATTATGCAAGAATGGGCTGCCATCAGTCAGGATGTGGCTCAGAAGTTAATTGACAGCATGCCAGGGCGGATTGCAGAGGTCTTGAAAAAGAAGGGTCAGCACTGCAAATATTGACTCTGCATTAACTTCATGTAATTGTCAATGAAAACCTTTGACACTTATGAAATGCTTGTACTTATACTTCAGTATTCGATAGTAACATTTGACAAAAATATCTAAAGACACTGAAGCAGCAAACTTTGGAAATTAATATTTGTCATTCTCAAAACTTTTGGCCATGACTGTAGGTGGTATCTTATGACAGTGCCACATTGAAAGTCACTGAGCTCTTCAGTAAGGCCATTCTACTGAAAGTCTTTGTCTATGGAGATTGCATGGTTGTGTGCTCAATTTTTATATGCCTGTCAGCAACTAGTGTGGCTGAAAGAGCCAAATCCAGTAATTTGAAGGGGTGTCCACAAACGTTTGTGTATATATAGTGTAAGTCTGTTTATGCAACTTTAAACATAACATGTGAGGTTCTATAAGGAATAACTTTGGGCTCCTTTAGTCCATTATTCGGCTAACCCTCTACTGCCATTCATACGTCCAGTTACAGTGGAGGAGGCGGATTTGCACACTGAACAAAAATGCAACATGCAACAATTTCTACGATTTTTACTGAGTCACAGATCATATAAGGCAATCAGTCAATTTAAATACTTTCAATAGGCCCTAATATATGGATTTCACATGACTGGGAATACAGATATGTTTCGGTTGGTCACAGAAAAACAAAGTAGGGGTGTGAATCAGAACCAGTCATTTGGCTCGTGCAACGTGACACCTCCTTCACATGGAGTTTATCAGGCTTTTAATTGTGGCCTGTGGAATGTTATCCCACTCTTCAATGGCTGTGTGATGTTGCTGGATATTGGCGGGAACTGGAACACGCTGTCGTAAACGTTGATCCAGAGCATCCCCAACATGCTCAATGTGTGACATGTCTGGTGAGTATGCAGGCCATGGAAGAATTGGGCTATTTTTTTAGCTTCCAGGAATTGTTTACAGATCCTTGCTACATGGGGCTGTGCATTATTATGTTGGAACATGAGGTGATGTTGGCATGTGAATGGCACGACAATGGGCCTCAGGATCTTGTCACGGCATTTCTGTGCATTCAAATGGCTATCGATTTAAAATGCATTTGTTTGTGTTGTCCGTAGCTTATGCCTGCTGATACCATAACCCCAGTGCCACCATAGGGCACTCTGTTCACAACGTTGACATCAGCAAACCGCTTGCCCATACGTCTGCCGTCTGCCTAGTACATTTGAAACTGGGAGTCATACGCTGGATAAGTGTGTTCTTCATGGGTCAGTAACAATCGAAGGTGAGCATTTGCCCACTGAAGTGGTGAGGACAACGAGCACTCAGATGCGCTTCCCTGAGACTGTTTCTGACAGTTTGTGCAGAAATTCTTTGGTTGTGCAAACCCACAGTTCCATCAGCTGTCCGGGTGTCTGTGTCCCGCAGGTGAAGAAGCTGGATGTGGAGGTACGTGGTCTGCGGTTGTGAGGCCGGACGTACTGCCAAATTCTCTAAAACGACAGAGGTGGCTTATGGTAGAGAAATTAACATTAAACTCTCTGGCAACATCTCTGGTGGACATTCCTGCAGTCAGCATGCCAATTGCACATCCCTCAACTTGAGACATGTGGCATTGTGCTGTGACAACTGCACATTTTTAAAGTGGACTTTTATTGTCCCCAGCACAAGGTGCAGCTGTGTAATGATCATGCTGTTTAATAAGGATCAGACTTTTTTTTCTGCCTAAATGAACATACCCAAATCTAACTCTCTGTAGCTCAGTACCAAGGATTTGCATATTGATAATATTTGAAAGGAAATACTTTGATGTTTGTGAAAATGTGAAATGAATGTAGGAGAATATAACACACTTGATATGGTAAAGATAATACAAACAAAAAAACGTGTGTAAAAATGTTTTTTTTTGTTCTGTCATCTTTGAAATGCAAGAGAAAGGCCATGCATTGAGAGGGGATTCTCAATGTTGTCCTGAAGATGGCAGCAGTGTGTGCAAAGTTTCAGACTGATCCAATGAATTACTAAACTACACAATATTTTGTATCAAGTCTGCCAGGAGTTTGCCCAAATGTGCCGACTTGGTCAATTCATACATTTTCAAGTACATAACTGTAGAGAACCGTACAAAAATGCTATTACACACTCCCAGGAATGTCGTCATACATGATGGATCATGAGCTTCCCATCAGAAAATACACTAACCTTCACATCTAGATGGCCGGGCGGGGTGGGTGTGGAGCCAGAGAGACCACTGTGGTCGAACTGTAGAACCCAGTTTGTACATTTTGAAAATAAAAATGTATTTTATCACTGGGACTCTCAGGATGAGAGCAAGATTACTGAATATAAGTACATTATTTACCTTCAGGGGTGAATGTATCAAACCAGTTGCCGTTAGAAGTGGGTTTTTTTTTTTATGCACCATCCTCAAACAATAGCATGGTATTTTTTTTCTTTAATAGCTTCTGTAAATTGGACACTGCTGTTAGCTTAAATTCTTGTTAATCTTTCTGCCCATATAAGTCATGTCTATGTCCCAGAATTGGCTGTTTACAAAGTCATTCTAGTCACATTATCACATATTGAGCAACAACTGTCCTGGCTTAGGGACACCGATCCCGTAGAGGTTAATCAGCTTCTTATGCCACACCTGTCAGGTGGATGGGTTATCATCTTGGCAAAGGAGAAATGCTCACTAACAGGGATTTAAACAAATTTGTGCGCAAAATTGATTTCAGTTCATGAAATGTCAAGTTTATATTTGTTTTTAGTATATAAATTAAATATTCTTCAAGAATCAATGGGTACATATCTTATGCCTCATGAGCTTAGTTCAACTGTCATACCCCAATGGGTACATATCTTATAAATGCATCATGAGCTTAGTTCAACTGTTATACCCCATCAGAAGCCAAAATATAAGCTTGTTTACTCAGTTCCACACTAGGCTCAACGTGGTTATAACTTATCATTTTGATATCATGCATGGTCAGTCATTGCATCCATTGCTCTATGAATTTTAGAGCGCTTTCATTTATCCAACCCCATCCCTCAGCTTTCTACCAAAATCAGTTAGTAAGCTTTGTTAAAGTTTAAACTGCTGATTGCAACTTAAAAAAAAAAAAGGTTCTTCATTTCTGACTAAATATATATATATTTTTTATCATAGTTTTGACACCTTTTTCAAGCTTTTAAATGAAATCAAGCTAGACCATTAAACTTTTTTGGGCTAGGCGTCCCGCTAGTGGGACAACTTCCGGTGAAACTGGAGGGTCAGCAATTCAAATAACTAATCATAAACATTTTGGTACATATCTGTCTTATATCGGTTGAAAGCTTAAATTCTTGTTAATCTAACTGCACTGTCCGATTTACAGTAGCTATTACATCAAACATGCCATGCGATTGTTTGAGGACGGTGCCCCAGATCCCCAAAAAATTTCCACCGGCACAGGTTTCATAAATTCTCAATTGGCGATAAAAAATTTTTTTTTTTTTTTTTTATAAATATTCACTTTTTGAAAGTCTTCCTCTGATTTGTCATCCAAAGGGTCCCAGCTATAACATGTAGTGTCGTTTTGTTAGATAAAAACCTTCTTTATATCCCAAAAGTCAGTTTAGTTGGTGCCATCGATTTGAGTAATCCACTCTTTCAACATGCAGAGAAAGGAATCCAAAAATCTACCCCTAAACTGTTTCAACAAGTCAAAATAAGTTTCTATTTACTCCTCAGATACCCTAAAATGTAATCAAACTATAATATTTCTTACGGAAATAAGAATGTTCAATAGGAAACCGATTTTAGCAGGTGCGTCCTGTCTTTATGGCGTGCGCAAACATGAATTTCCAAGACTGTGTGCCCGCCATTTTTGAAGTTACAAGCCTGAAACCTTGAACATAGACTGCTTACACCCTGTGGAAGCCATAGAAATTGCATCCAGGGAGATATTTTCAGTATGCCCTTTATACTGGCCATTCTAAGAGAATGGGCTCTCAAAAAAGAAAAATTCCGGTTGGTTTTTCTTTGAATATTCCTCTACCATATCTATTGTGTTATTCTCCTACATTATTTTAACATTTCTACGAACTTAAGTGTTTTCTTTCCAATGTTACCAATTATATGCATATCCTGGCTTCAGGGCCTGAGCAACAGGCCGTTTACTTTGGGCACGTCATTCAGGCGGAAATTGAGAGAAAAAAGGGGCCTAGCCCTTTAACCTTTTCCAGTGATGAACTTGGATGTCTAATCCAGGGTAGGCCGTCATTGTTGATAACAATTTGTTCTTAACTGACTTAAATAAAAACAATTATGGTATGATGAAGTATGGAAAATGGGTGAACTTTGAGCATCTCTATGTCCTGAATGTTTTTGGATTCTAAAAGTAACTTCTGCCAACAAATATTAACACTTCATGTGAAGTTTTAGTTTCATGAGCTGAAATTCAAGAAGATGGCACCGATAGACATGGCAGCTCTGCTTCTAGCTCCTAAGCAACTTTGCAGTATTTTTTTTGTGTGTTATTTATTACATTAGGGAAAGGAAAGGGGGATACCTAGGCAATTGTACAACTGAATGCATTCAATTAGTCCAGAACGTTTTGTGTTATTACATACACCTGGAAATAACTTTTGGATATCAGAGCAGCAGTAATTTAACAGCATTATGACCAGAAATACAACTTTCCCGAGTTAGATCTTTTATTCTTACCCCCCAGGGCAATTTAACTTATCCCAGAAGCTGCTCCAAGATGCCACAGATAGGGAAAATGTATATTTTTATACAAAAACTCTTGACCGTTGTTACTCTCCCTCCCAGGAAGGCTACAAGGCCCTCCCCCGTCCTCCCTTTGGCAAATCAGATCACGACTCCATTCTGCAGAAACTCAAGCAGGAAGTACCCGTGCTAAGGTCTATTCAATGCTGGTCTGACCAGTCAGAATCCATACTTCAAGATTGTTTTGATCACGTGGACTGGGATATGTTCCAGGTTGTCTCTGAGAATAACATTGACGTATACACGGACACGGTGATGACTTCATCAGGAAGTTTATAGGAGATGTACGCACTGTAACTGTTAACCTACCCAAACCAAAAATCGTGGATAGATTGATTGCGGCTTTTGCGCAAAACTGAAAGCGCCAACCACCGCATTTAACCACGGCAAGGTGACTGGGAATATGGTTGTATGTAAACCGACCTACTCGATTCGGTCTTATGTAACAACATTTGAAATTGTTTTTTACATAGGATAAAATTTGACTCGGAGCTAGAAAATTGTAATATCATTCACTACAGTTAAGGAACAATGAGAAAGTAATTCTGCTTTGATGGTTGATTAACTTGTTACCTCACTTTGAAGAAAATGGCCCTTGAATGTTTTGGTACACCCACTGGAGAGCTTTTCTTTGTCTACACCCTTCATTGTTCTCACCCTCTTAAACTTGAGCCCCACCCAGCTCTTTAAGGTTTGTGGCCATGTACTAAACAACCAAAGATTTCAAGACTAAAGGCTGGTTTATACTACGGGTGTGTTCGTAAATTCAATCTAGAGTGCCAGAGTGTGCTCAGGGTGCGCTCTGGGCTTTCTTAAACTAAGCGTTGTCAGATTGTCCGTTCGTAAATTCTGAGCTATTCTCTCTTGGAGCACACACGGAAGGCTCTGGCTGAGGAGTAGGGTTGATCCGAGCGTTCTGACCTAACAGCTGTCAAGCACCTAAGCGAACTTGCTGACGTTGGCTAGCTTGCTAGCTACTTCTAGACAGAAATGAGGGAACAGCTCATTCTGACCATTTTACTCGTCCTAGCAGAGCTGGTTAGGCTGTTTATATGTCATCCAGACCAAATCGTTGGTGACGGCAACTGTGCTGCTGGCAACAATTTTAATTATGCTTTTTGGCCAATGTTTACTGACACTGGCCATATTCAACGGGTGTTGAGCATTTGTAAATTTGCCCGTTAGACGAGTGGTCTGAAATCGGAGTAGATAGCCAGAGTGAATTTACCAGCTACGTCTATCGACGGGTGTCGCAGTGACCTCATTAACCTGTTGGGGCTAGGGGGCAGTATTTGCACGGCCGGATAAAAAACGTACCTGATTTAATCTGGTTACTACTCCTGCCCAGTAACTAGAATATGCATATAATTGTTTGATTTGGATAGAAAACACCCTAAAGTTTCTAAAACTGTTTGAATGGTGTCTGTGTATAACAAAACTCATATGGCAGGCAAAAACCTGAGAAGATTTCATGCAGGAAGTGGCCTGTCTGACAAGGTGTTGTTCTTCTTGTCTCTGTTTTTTGAAGACTGAGGATCTTTGCTATAACGTGACACTTCCTACGGCTCCCATAGGCTCTCAGAGCCCGGGAAAAAGCTGAATGATATCGAGGCAGCCCCAGACTGAAACACATTATCGCCTTTGGCAAGCGGCCGATCAGAGGACAATGGGCTTAGGCGCGTGCACGAGTCGACCCCGTGCTTTATTTTCTTTCGTCTATTTACCTAAACGCAGATTCCCGGTCGAAATATTATCGCTTTTTTACGAGAAAAATGGCATAAAAATTGATTTTAAACAGCGGTTGACATGCTTCGAAGTACAGTAATGGAATATTTAGAATTTTTATGTCACGAAATGCACCGTGCTCGTAACCCTTATTTACCCTTTCGGATAGTGTCTTGAACGCACGAACAAAACGCCGCTGTTTGGATATAACTATGGATTATTTGGGACCAAACCAACATTTGTTTTTGAAGTAGAAGTCCTGGGAGTGCATTCTGACGAAGAACACCAAAGGTAATCAAACTTTTCTAATAGTAAATCAGAGTTTGGTGAAGGCTAAACTTGCTGGGTGTCTAAATAGCTAGCCCTGTGATGCCGGGCTATCTACTTAGAATATTGCAAAATGTGCTTTCACCAAAAAGCTATTTTAAAATCGGACATATCGAGTGCATAGAGGAGTTCTGTATCTATAATTCTTAAAATAATTGTTATGCTTTTTGTGAACGTTTATCGTGAGTAATTTAGTAAATTGTTAGTAAATTCCCCGGAAGTTTGCGGGGGGTATGCTAGTTCTGAACGTCACATGCTAATGTAAAAAGCTGTTTTTTTTATATAAATATGAACTTGATTGAACAAAACATGCATGCATTGTATAACATAATGTTCTAAGATTGTCATCTGATGAAGATCATCAAAGGTTAGTGCTGCATTTAGCTGTCTTCTGGGTTTATGTGACATTATATGCTAGCTTGAAAAATGGGTGTCTGATTATTTCTGGCTGGGTACTCTGCTGACATAATCTAATGTTTTGCTTTCGCTGTAAAGCCTTTTTGAAATCGGACAGTGTGGTTAGATTAACGAGAGTCTTGTCTTTAAAATGGTGTAAAATAGTCATATGTTTGAAAAATTGAAGTTTTCGGATTTTTGAGGAATTTGTATTTCACGCCACGCCCATCATTGGATATTGGAGCAGGTGTTCCGCTAGCGGAACATCTAGATGTAAGATGTTAATGATCCCCATTTAGCTGCTGACAAGGCAGCTGCTACTCTTCCTGGGGTCCAGCAACATTAATAGTTATATACAGTTAAAATTATGACTTTACATTTCATAATACTTTACCCAATACATTTAGTGTGTTCCCTCAGTCCACTACTCCACTATCACATATTTACAATACAACATCCATGTGTACGTGTGTGTCTGTGTTTTGTGTCTGTACAGTCCCCACTGTTCAATATGGTATATTTGTAATGTTTTTTTAAGTCCTGTTCTACTGCTTGCATCAGTTACCTGATGTGGAAAAGAGTTCAATGTAGCCATGGTTCTATGTAGTACTGTGCACCTCCCATAATCTGTTCTTGACTTGAGGATTTTGAAGAAACCTTTGGTGGCATGTCTTGTGGGATATGCATGGTTGTCCGAGCTGTGTGCTAGTAATTTAAACAGACACCTCAAAGTATTCTGCATGTCAACATTTCTTACAAAAATAAGTAGTGATGAAGTCTCCTCAAATTTGAGCCATGAGAATGGCTCAAATGCATATTATTGTTAGTGTACTTTTAAGGGCCAGCCATGCTGCCCTGTTCTGAGCCAATTGTATTTTTCCGAGGTCCCTCTTTGTGGCATCTGACCACATGACTGAACAGTAGTCCAGGTGCGACAACTACAGCCTGTAGGACCTGCCTTGTTGATAGTGTTGTTAAGGCGGCAGAGCTTTATTTTGGAAAGACTTCTCCCCATCTTAGCTAATGTTGTATCAACATGTTTTGGCCATGACCGTTTACAATCCAGGGTTACTCCAAGCATTTTAGCCACCTCAACTTGCCCAATTTCCACATTTTATTTATTACAAGATTCAGTTGCGGTTCAGGGTTTAGTGAATCATTTGTCCCAACTACAATGCTTTTAGTTTTTGAAATGTTCAGGAATTTATTCCTTGCCACCATTCTGAAACTGCAGCTCTTTAAGTGTTGCAGTGATTTCACTCGCTGTAGTAGCTGACATGTATAGTGTTGCATCATCCTCATACATAGGCACACTGGTTTTACTCAAGGCCAGTTAAATTTCATTAGTAAAATTGATAAAAGTAAGGGCTTAGGCAGCTGCCCTGGGGAATTCCTGATTCTACTTGGATTATGTTGGAAAGTCTCCCATTAAAGAACACCCTTCTGTTTGACAGGTAATGCTTTATCAACAACATAGCAGGGGGTCTAAAGCCATGACATATACATTTTTCCATCAGCAGACTGTGATCAATAATGTCAAAAGCTGCAAAGAAAAAACAACACAGCTCCCACAATCTTTTTAGCATGAATTTCTCAGCCAATCATCAGTCATTTGTGTAAGTGCTGCGCTTGTTGAATGTCCTTCCCTACAAGCGTGCTGAAAGTCTGTCAATTTGTATACTGTAAAATAGCATTGTGTCTAATGTTTTTTTCCCAAAAAAGTTTACTAAGGGTTAGTAATAGGTTGATTGGTCGGCTATTTGAGCCAGTAAAGGGGGCTTCACTATTCTTGGGCAGCAGAATTACTTTTGCTTCCCTCCAGGCCTGAGGGCTCAGACTTTCTAGTAGGCTTAGATTGAAGATATGGCAAATAAGAGTGGCAATATCGCCACTGTTATCCTCAGTAATTTTGCAACCAAGTTGTTAAACACCAGTGGCTTGTCATTGTTGATAGACAACAATCATTTTTTTACATCTTCCACACTCTATGGAATTTGTAGTGTCAGCATTTGTTGCTGGCATGTCGTACCCAAGTTTGCTAATCTTGCCAATTAAAAAATAAAGGAATTGGCAATGTCAGAGAAATACATGTTTCTGTACCAAATTGTACAGCTAGAAGCATTTTGGGGGGGTGGTCCTGGGCAGAAACTGCTGTCTTACCACCTAGCTAGTTAGCATTATCATCTACAAACGAGAGACTACCATGTAAACAATCTGCATATCTAACTTTAGCTAGCTAACCGTACCTAGTTGAAGTAAAAGCATTGAGCATCTTGTTGGGGTTTATGCAGTGTCGCTACATGATGTTATCGTTAGATTCCTTTGAGTACAAAACAGTCCAAATTCAGATGTAAGGTAGCCTTGTTAGCTGCTAGCTTGAACATTGAACACACTAAGGTTAGTAGCTAACGTAGCTAGCAGGCAAAAAACGCAACCCAACACTTATCTAACGTTACCAGTCCATTAGAACGGTGGCCATGTCAGTTACTCTTCCATCGGTTAAAATTAATACAATGTTTATCATGTTTATGGATTGGTCATGAGCAGTCTTTCTTGCTTGTTTTTATCTTTTGTGGTCGAGTTGATTCAGATCCAAGAACAGAGAATGATGCTTGTTGGCTTCGTCTGCTCTTTTTGTTTCTGCCGGCTGAAGCGTTAGGTTGCAAGTGACTTTCACTTTCTCTCCAGCACTGGGGCAGTAGGGTCATTCGAGTAGGCGGATTAGCACAGAGACACACCTAGCATAAAAGTCCAGCCCAAGGCGGCTCAGGGCTCTACCGCCTTGTTTTTGTTCAAAGTGAAAACACTACACAAGAAGTGGGGAGGCATAGGTTCACCCACAATCTGCGGATTTCTGCTTTAATACAGTCACAACATTGTGTAAACAGGTTCTAAAGTTGGACTCCTATTCTTCAGTGAAGCTGTGCATTGCAGTCATTGCTAATTTCTCCCAAAGGGCATTGGCAATATAAGAAGTGCACATTTAGAGAGCGTGTCTTTCTCTCTTGTCATTTGATCTTGTCTAAATTGAGGTTTTTCTATGACAAAGGTCAGACATGGCTAACTTCTTTGCTGACTCTATACACTGTAAAAGGGACATGTCAGTCACCATTCGCTAGCAACACACTTAGCAACACGATGTTCTGTGTGCCATTTCCAATATAGGCCTGTGTAGCAATGAATGATCAACATATTATTTGCCTTGATAGTGTATTGCAGAGTCTAGGCCATTAGCTGGTTTGTCTTGTCCTCAGATAAGGATGGCAAGGCCTTCCACCCCACCTATGAGGAGAAGCTTCGTCTGGTGGCCCTCCACAAGCAGGTGTTACTGGGGCCATACAACCTCGACGCCTCTCCAGAGGTGGGCTTCTTTGACGTCCTGGGAAATGATCGCAGGTAACCTCCCCTGTGTGTGTGTGTGTGTGTGTGTGTGTGTGTGTGTGACTTTTTAACTCCAGCTGACACTCCAGCCCTAGTGCTGCTGCTGTGTTTCAGGAAACGTGAGGAAACAGTTTGGAATCAGAGCTTTTCCTCTTCACGTTTTATCAAGATTTTTCACAGCTCCGTGTGAAAAGAAAGTTGTCCCCCATCTCTATCTCCCGCTCATTTAAATTCAAAGGGGCTTTATTGTCATGAGAAACATACGTTTACATTGCCAAAGAAAGTGAAATAAACAAAAGTGAGAAGAGAATTTTTTTTAACATCTACAGTACAAAAAAACGATACTATCCCTCTTTCCCCTCTGTAGGAAAGAGTGGGCTGCTCTGGGTAACATGGAGAAGGAGGAGGCTATGGTGGAGTTTGTCAAGCTGTTGAACAAATGCTGTAATTTATTTGCACCCTATGTCACCTCCCACCAAATAGAGAAGGATGAGCAGGAGAGGAAACGGTAAGATGTCCAGGAGGACAGACATTTCTGCCCATCACAGCAACATGGTGGAAACTAGCCTAGGAGTTAGGGAGTTTACTCAAGTTTGGCGTGTTTTTGTCTCTTTCCTTCCATCTCACCTCAGGAGGGAGGAGGAGGAACGACAGCGCCGGGAGGATGAAGAGAGGGAGCGACAGAGGCAGGAGGAGGAGAGACGGATGATCAAAGAGGAGGAGAGGCTGAAGAGGGAGGAGGAGGAGAGGAGGCAGTTGGAGGAGGAGAGGCTACGGGTGGAGCAGCAGAAGTGAGTAGTGTATCTGTGTGTGTATGATACATTATCAATTTCTTTAGCTACAGTGTTTATGTAGTCCAGTTTTCGTTGAAGGAAGGGTGATGAGTTGACTCTCTCCTCCATCCTCCCCCTCCCTGTGTGCAGACAGCAGATCATGGCAGCACTGAATGCCCAGACGGCGGTGCAGTTCCAGCAGTATGCTGCCCAGCAGTACCCAGAGAGCCCTGAGCAGCAGCTGGGTCTCATACACCAGCTACAGGAACAACACTACCAACAGTACATGCAGCAGCTCTACCAGGTCCAGCTGGCACAACAACAGGTACACACAACATTCTATGCACCTCCCATCTTCCTCAAGCAAGTGGGTAGGCCAATGACATCACATCAGATCAACTCCTTGAATGATTTTTGGTTTTTGAATGAGTTTTCTTTCAAGCCACCTACAAATTTCTGTAATGAATAAAATATTACCACTACCTTTTTAAAGCCAAACACAATTTAACACCATCACAATCGCTTTTGTCTTTTAAACGCCCACACCAGTAGGAATCCACTTTTTTGAGCTGAAAGACGATGACCAGAGCTTACCCAAGTCAATAAGTCATAGTTTTAGTCTAAGTATGACATATGGTAGGTGTTCCAATGGCATGCATTGAAATGCGTGGCTTTCTTTTGCAAAATAACTATGAATTAACGGACATATTTTCAAATAATTGTCAACCTACAGTGCCTTCAGGAAGTGTTCGTACCCCTTGACTTATTCCACATTTGCTTTTACAGCCTGAATTCAAAAGTGATTAAATTTTTTTTTTTTTACCCAGCTAAACACAATACCCCATAATGATCAATTGAAAACATGTTTGTAAATATCTAATTTTTCATAAGTATTCACACCCCTGAGTCAATACTTTGTAGAAACACCTTTGGCAGTGATTGCAGCTATGAGTCTTTTTTGGGTAAGCCTTTTAAGAGCTTTCCACACCTGGATTGTGCAACATTTGCCTATTATTCTTTTTTTAAATTCTTCAAGCTCTGTCAAATTGGCTGTTGAATGGCACACACACAATCCATCTCTCAATTGCCTCGAGGCTTAAAATCCTTCTTTAACCTGTTAGAGCTAGGGGGCAGTATTTACACGGCCGGATAAAAAACGTACCCGATTTAATCTGGTTACTACTCCTGCCCAGTAACTAGAATATGCATATAATTATTGGCTTTGGATAGAAAACACCCTAAAGTTTCTAAAACTGTTTGAATGGTGTTTGAGTATAACAGAACTCATATGGCAGGCAAAAACCTGAGAAGATTTCATGCAGGAAGTGGCCTGTCTGACAAGGTGTTGTTCTTCTTGCCTCTGTTTATTGAAGACTGAGGATCTTTGCTATAACGTGACACTTCCTACGGCTCCCATAGGCTCTCAGAGCCCGGGAAAAAGCTGAACGATATCGAGGCAGCCTCTGGCTGAAACACATTATCGCCTTTGACAAGTGGCCGATCAGAGGACAATGGGCTTAGGCGCGTGCCCGAGTCGACCCAGTGCTTTATTTTCTTTCGTCTGTTTACCTAAACGCAGATTCCCGGTCGGAATATTATCGCTTTTTTACGGGAAAAATGGCATAAAAATTGATTTTTAAACAGCGGTTGACATGCTTCGAAGTACGGTAATGAAATATTTAGAAATCTTTTGTCACGAAATGCGCCGTGCGCATGACCCTTATTTACCATTCGGATAGTGTCTTGAACGCACAAACAAAACGCCGCTGTTTGGATATAACAATGGATTATTTGGGACCAAACCAACATTTGTTATTGAAGTAGAAGTCCTGGGAGTGCATTCTGACGAAGAACACCAAAGGTAATCAAACTTTTCTAATAGTAAATCGGAGTTTGGTGAAGGCTAAACTTGCTGGGTGTCTAAATAGCTAGCCCTGTGATGCCGGGCTATTCTTTCACCAAAAAGCTATTTTAAAATCGGACATATCGAGTGCAATTGTTATGGTTTTTGTGAACGTTTATCGTTAGTAAATTCGGCGGAAGTTTGCAGGGGGTATGCTAGTTCTGAACGTCACATGCTAATGTAAAAAGCTGGTTTTTGATATAAATATGAACTTGATTGAACAAAACATGCATGTATTGCATAACATAATGTCCTAGGTGTGTCATCTGATGAAGATCATCAAAGGTTAGTGCTGCATTTAGCTGTCTTCTGGGTTGTTGTGACATTATATGCTAGCTTGAAAAATGGGTGTCTGATTATTTCTGGCTGGGTACTCTGCTGACATAATCTAATGTTTTGCTTTCGTTGTAAAGCCTTTTTGAAATCGGACAGTGTGGTTAGATTAACGAGAGTCTTGTCTTTAAAATGCTGTAAAATAGTAATTTGTTTGAGAAATTGAAGTAATAGCATTTCTAAGGTATTTGAATAACGCGCCACAGGATTCCACTGGTTGTTACGTAGGTGGGACGATTTCGTCCCGCCGGCCCTAGAGAGGTTAACGTCACTAGGGGGTGTGGGACGATAGTGTCCCACCTGGCCAACATCCAGTGAAATTGCAGAGCGCCAAATTCAAAAACAGAAATACTCATTATAAACATTCATGAAACATACAAGTGTTATACATGGGTTTAAAGATAAACTTCTTGTTAATCCAACCACGGTGTCAGAATTCAAAAAGGCTTTACGGCTAAAGCATACCAGGCGATTATCTGAGAACAGCGCCCAGCAGACAAATCATCACAAACAGTAACAAGCCAAGTAGAGGAGTTAGACACGTCGGAAATAGTGATAAAATTAATCACTTACCTTTGATGATCTTCATATGTTTGCACTCACAAGACTCTCAAGACTCCCATTTACTCAATAAATGTTTATATCCAAAATCCAAGAACCTTTTTGTTCAATAATCCACTGTCTCAAACAACATCCGGTGAAATTGCAGAGCGGGAAACTCAACAAAACAGAAATTCTCATAATTAACATACATAAAAGATCCAAATGTTATACACCAGCTTAAAAATGAACTTCTTGTTAATCCAACCGCTGTATCAGATTTCAAAAAGGCTTTACGGCGAAAGCAAACCATGCGATTATCTGAGAATAGCGCCCAGCAGACAAATCATTACAAACAGTTAGCCGCCAAGAAGAGGAGTAACAAAAGTCAGAAATAGCGATAAAATGTATCACTTACCTTTGATCTTCTTATGGTTGCACTCCGAAGACTCCATATTACACAATAAATGTTCGTTTTGTTCGATAATGTCCCTCTTTATGTCCAAAAACCTCCGTTTTGTTGGTGCGTTTTGTTCAGCAATCCATTGGAACAAAGCGCGGTCACAACAGACAGACGAAAAATCTAAAAAGTACAATAGAATTTCATAGAAACATGTCAAACGGTGTTTAAAATCAATCCTCAGGTTGTTTTTGTCATCAATAATATTTCAACCGGACAAAAGCTTCGTCAATAGAAAAGGAGAAACAAGAAAGGGGTGCGCTGGACTCATGTCTGGAAATTTCCATTGTCCACTCATTGAAAGTGCTGTGTCTCCCTCATTTTTCAGATTAGAAACCTGAAACAATGCCTAAAGACTGGCCACATGTAGAAGAAGCCATAGAGATCGTGAACTGGGTCCTAAGTCTTTGTATGGTGGATAGGCTTTCAATGGAAAAACAGCCTTTCAAAATAATAGTACTTCCTGGATGGATTTCCCTCAGGTTTTCGCCTGCCATATCAGTTCTGTTATACTCACAGACATTATTTTAACAGTTTCGGAAACTTTAGAGTTTTCTATCCAAATCGACCAATTATATGCATATCCTAGCTTCTGGGCCTGAGTAGCAGGCAGTTTACTTTGGGCATGCTTTTCATCCAAAATTCTGAATGCTGCCCCCTACCCTAGTGAAGTTAACCTGTCTTCTCCCCTTCATCTCCACTGATTGAAGTGGATTTAACAAGTGACATGAATAAGGGATCATAGCTTTCACCTGGTCAGACTGTCGTGGAAAGAGCAGGTGTTCTTTTGTACACTCAGGGTATTAGCCCATACAGCTACAAGGATGCACTTACATGAGATGTTTAGGACCTCATATTGAAACTTATAGAGACCCCAACTGATGTATAGAACCTTAGAATCTTAAGTATCTACTTTGGTTGAGATACAAGCATCATGAAACCTCTAACACAAATTCATTTTACTTAGTCCAAAAAACAGATTTTCACCAACTTGCTTACCACTTTTTCCACGTAGTTTCTTCCTTCAATGTCCATGAAATGATGACCTCTTCCTAAATATTTGGTAAATTATTAATTTTATGTATGGTTTCCTAGAAACAAGGGTGGCTCAATTTATCCCACTCTCCCCTATTTATACTTGGGATATCGCTTTTCAACAGGAAAAGTTCAGAAATAGCTGGAGGACGTCTTTAAACACTGATACTAAAACATTTCCCTAATTAGAGATTTTATCAACTTGTGTTTTCTTTCATTTTTTATGAAGAGATTTTTTTGTGAGCATTAAGGGAAATTATGAGATTATACAGAAATGTCTTAATTCTGCTGCCCCAGTCATTGACCCTCCGTTTCCCCCTCCCTCACCCTTCCAGGCAGCCTTACAGAAGCAGCAGGAGGATGCGGTGGTGAAGGCCACCCTGGAGGCCACTAGTGAGCCTGTAGCTGCAGCGCTCCCGGCTAGAGAGAAGGTCCCCTTGCTCAATGGCCAGTCAGACTCCCACTCTGAGGGCATGGACAGAGAGCCAGAGCGTTTAGAGCCTGCTGAGGAGGCCACTGAGAATGGGCCAATAGGTACACGCACGCAAAGGCCAGGTACAAACACACATGCATGCACGCACTCACACCGGCCAAGTGTATGTGTGTGTGTATATATATATATATATATACGCACGCATTCCAAATTGTAATGTGATGCCTTACTCTACACTTGGTGATGCGACTTTGGGGATCAGAAAGGGATGAATAGGTGTAAGGGATACGTGAAGGACTCCACCCTAACCCTTCGATTGGCTAAGAAGTTGCTGGCCAGGACAGGATGCCAATTTCTGGTTTGTAATCAAGCCATGGAATCCATTCATCGATTACAGCAGAGTATCTCTGCCTACTTTGTTATCATGCATAGAACAAGGAGACAGTGTGCCAGTATAGCCCTAAAGCCAGTACTGCATCATCTAGTGAAAATGAAAGGAACTTTTACTACTCAAAATCATAAATGTGTTTGTATCCTGTATTTTTCTGAAATGTTGTACCTGAGAAATGGATGTACATTGTGCATAATCTGCCACTGTTATATTTACACACCCCTCTCATTCCCTTCTCTCCCCTAGCAGACTCTCCCCCGGTCATAGCAGCCCCCTCCATGTGGACGCGACCCCAGATCAAGGACTTCAAGGAGAAGATTCGGCAGGATGTGGACAGTGTGATCACGGTGGGGCGTGGCGAGGTAGTGACAGTGCGAGTGCCCACCCACGAGGAGGGCTCCTACCTCTTCTGGGAGTTTGCCACGGACCACTACGATATCGGCTTCGGAGTCTTCTTTGAGTGGACAGATGCCGCCAATGCCTCGGTCAGTGTGCACGTCAGCGAGTCCAGCGACGAAGACGAGGATGAGGAAGGTGAGGAGCGGAAGATGAGATGCTTGCTGGATTTTTAATGGGATGTTATGGGTTCTTTCGCGAGACCCAGGATACAGTTCTACTGAGGGCTTATACCTGCTTGTTTGTCATAGTTAATATTTTTGAATGTCTTAAACATAGCCCCTTATTGTTAATGTGTATGGTCCTTTCATACTGCTAGAAAAACACTAGGCGGCTATTCACTGAAAGCCACCTCAGACCAGATGAATATAATCTTGTAGTGTGATCCAGTAGTTACTGACCAGCCCTCCTGATGGTCTGTGTTCCCTCTATTTCCAGGTGAGCCCCCTAGTGAGGAGGAGAAGGCTAAGAAAGAGGCAGGGAAGCCGCAGGTGGATGAGATAGTGCCGGTGTATCGGCGGGACTGTCACGAGGAGGTCTATGCCGGCAGTCACCAATACCCTGGCCGTGGGGTCTACCTTCTCAAGTTCGACAACTCTTACTCTCTTTGGAGGTCAAAAAGTGTCTACTACAGAGTCTACTACACCAGATAAGCCTGGAGGAACTACAGGAGGCAGGGAGTGTGTGTTTGAAGAGAGGAAGGGGAGATGAGATGAGATGATCTGTTCTGGACTAGATCTCCAGAGGGCGATAGAGTTGCGTCAGACTCCCGTTGGAGATGGGACTCCTGTCTGTTTGTGTGTGTGTGTGTGTGTGTGTGCTTACACCTCATTGGAGCCTGTGGAGTCCGGGAGGTAGTTAACCCTGTAGTGTATTCACCACCTGTCGTCTTCTCGCTCTTAGAGATCAACTCTAGGACTTTCTTGTATTTAATGGCCATCTTTACTGCCCAAACATCATCTAACCCTAGTCTGCCCTGTCATGTCATTGTTATGGCTGTGCTTCTCTCTGAGTGAGACACTCCTTAACCTGAGTTTTTAAATTTAACACAACTGAAGTCCATACAGGGTTGGGGTTTTGTCCAATGAGAGAAGTCATTGATCAAACGGAGTCCAAACAAAGTGACACACTACACTACAGCACCATGCCTTTGTACTACAGAAGGAGTCCCTCATAGACCACCATGGAGTAACACTAAAACACACTCATCTGAACACAGTCAGTTACTCCTCAAGTGGCAACGCTTCTATTGAAAGAGGTACGCCCAAATCCACATTAGCCCCTACCAGCTACATACTTCTGGAGATCTGAGAGGGTTGGATTTAAGACATAAGCAATATTGCAGAATTTCTAGTATAGCCTGTCCTAGGCCATGGTGGAGCTATTATCATATTGATATTATCTAAGCAATCCTTTCAGATCTCCACAAGTGCAAAAGGGGGAGGGGCTAGGGATTCATTTGGGATTGTACACTGTTCAACTGAGCGAAGGATGATGAAGAGGAAGGGGTTGGAAGAGGGATATGACATGTATATTGAAAAGTTCGGTATCTCAAAATGGAATGCTGAAAAAAAGCAAGATTGTGTCTAAAAAGCATAATTCATATTTATTATTCACCCTTGTAGTGTAGGATCATTTTTGTGTCTGTATAATATTTGGGTGTAATTCATCTCCAAACAGTGGCCTCTCTGCTTCAGGAGACATGTCTCTCTAGTCTTTAGATGCCTCCTTTCCTTCATGGCCACTGATCTCAAAGGACATGAGGTGAAAATTATAAGGATGGAAACTTACCCATCTTTCCCTATCAGTGGCTATGAAGGACAGGGGACAAGGAAAGCAATCCATTAAGGTGTATTGGGACACCCCCCATGTCTGTTCTGAAGGAGACTGGGCATTGTCATCTATTGATCACTCTGTGTGTTGAGTTTGTCCATGGACTGGAGATGCTAATCTGATTTCATACATACGAACTGCCGGCTAATAACTTAGAGGGAATCATCAGTTGAAACAATAACAAATTGAAATCCCCACCCCTGTTTCAGTAAAAAGCTGAGGGATAGGGCTGGAGAAAGGTAACCACTCTCAAAATTCATTGACAGAGCTATGGATGCAAGGACTGACCGACCATGGTTAGTTTTAACCATATATAGTGCTTGTTTACATTTACTTTGTTTACCAACATTGGAGTGAAACAAGCCTATATTTGAAGTTTTGATGGGTTATGACAGTTGAACTAAAGTCATGAAGAATTTAACTTAGAAATGCCTCAAGAATCAATGGGAATATTTCATTAATTCTGAAGTCCGAAGAGGGATGATGCAACTGCAGATTCCCCTTTAAGATGAGTTTTACTGTGACATCTCTCTAGCATTTGATCTTTCTGTCCTAATTGATGGATTGATTCCGATTTTCCCTCTCAAATATGACTGTCTGCTATCTCTAATAAACTGAGATGGTCACGTCTAGCTCTCTAGTCATCCATGTCTCTTGTTGAGAGTAATCGGTTACTAACTGAACTCAGACTGAGCTCTGAAGGTGTATTTTTCTTTAACTCTTACTGTATGCTCTCTTAGTTGTTTATTTTGTTGCCATTATTTGGTATTGTCCAGTCAGATGTTCCTCCACATTGCATCTGCATGCTTTGTGTTTCACTTGAAGTCAAAGTCAGATAGCCACCAGGGTTTGTTTTATTTAAAGAAGAAAAAATATTTAACCTTTTATTTAACTAGGCAAGTCAGTTAAGATCAAATTCTTATTTACAATGACGGCCTACTCCGGCCAAACCGTAACCCGGACGAGGCTGGGCCGATTGTGCGCCGCCCTATGGGACTCCCAATCACAGCCGGTTGTGATATAGCCTAGAATTGAACTCGGGAGCTGATGATTCTGTATGAATTGTTCTTCTTTGAAATACTTTTTCAATGAATCATACTATTGTTTGGTTTCTGATGGGTTTCCAAGTCTCCTTTCCATTCAAAGATGCCTGACATTACCTTAACACTTAATAACGTCCGCTGTGCCGAGGTTGGTTGCACAGTGTCATCAGACGGGCTCATCAACAGGGGTCAGAAAGAGAGTGAAATAGAATAAGGTCTACCGGTAAGCCAATCACCAACTCCCTCTCCTCATTTTAGTTCATACTGGTTGACTTGTGTCAAGTGATAGGATTGGAATGTGGCAATGGTTTTGACCCAGAAATTGAGAAATACATCATGCAAGGCACTATTGATGGTAAAGCTAGTTAGGAGCTACAAAGTTCAAGAAATCCCCATTATTGAGGTCTTTCATTGTGTTCTGTTCATTTGAAGTACTTTTGCTCACCAACTTTAAGCCTAATGATACAGATTGTTCTAGCCTTGTATATCATTATATAAATGGGTTTAAGTGTGGGTTCTAGAGATGGAGGGGGGGGGCATGAGTTGATGCACTGCAAAGTATGGAGAAGGGGATATTATGTACATTGTTCCCAAAAATAGTCAAACTCTAAAGTGTAAACTGAAAGACTGGATGAAATGTGGGGGGAAAAAAGCTCATCCATTTTTGTATTGCTTTCACTTTTTTTGATCTGTATGAGTTTAAAGAAGAATCTGGCATATTTAATATTGATTAAACTTATGTTCATCTCTATTAACTGAATGTCATTTTATTCTCACATTTAAAAAATGTAAATGTAAAACATCTACAGTTAGTGTGTTCAACTCTATTACAGCCAAGGTTTTATTTAAATTACTCCTTCTGTCTCACTATGCCTGGGGGTGGAGTCAATCTAGGAAGATACAATCACACATCTCGACAGGAGAAACTGCCACTCCACTTCCCATATAAGGGGCTGCAGTCTGCTCATTTCTTAATTTTATTTTACCCTCACATGCCCTAAGGATGCCCCCAGACTCCTACGGGAGGGTTTTTATATGGACTACTTCCACGACAGAATCAAGAAAGCCCACGCTCCTGTACATTTCTAAAGTGTTTTAAATGTCAGCATTTCAACCAAACAGTACAACATTGCACAGAAGACACCTGGTGTGGAGGGGGACACTGCCACAACCTGCACTGAGGAAACATGATGCACAGTGTGCCAACTGTGGAGTGTTCTAGAGTGCCCACATAGAGCTGCAGGAGGAGGGAGGGAAGGAAGCGCCTGAACCACCTGAGGGTACTTTGCAGAAAAGGAGGAGCCACGACTAGAACAGCCAGAGCTACATCCGGCCGCTCTGAGTATGAACTTGGGTAGGTATCATGTCAGAACTTCAGACCGTTTAAAACCTTGCAATCAAGATGGCATACAGACACCCCACGTACACAAACGCACTACATACATTAACTTACAGGACTGAGAACAGTAGAGGAGAGGATGGCTGTTCTGGGGTGCAGGTTTACCCTCTGAAACCCATGATTTGGGAGGAACATGCTGACCTGCCTAGATTTTTATCCAGCACTCCCCTCTCTGTGCTTAACTATTGGGCATATTTATCACTTTTAAAACCATTTTAAAGTGGATATCTGATGCAATGCAATAGCCTTCCCTGTAGCTCAGTTGGTAGAGCATGGTGTTTGCAACGCCAGGGTTGTGGGTTCGATTCCCACGGGGGGCCAGCACAGGGGGGAAAAAAATAATAATGTATGCATTCACTACTGTAAGTCGCTCTGGATAAGAGCGTCTGCTAAATGACTAAAATGTAAATGTAAAAATGCAATTTATTGTGATATTATCCACTCTTACTCCCTCTGATAGGCACCACAGTAGAAGCTGACATTTTAACAACCTAAATGGCAGTTTTACTTCATTGTAAATAGATATTTTTTTCACACAATGGAAACAACATAAGCAATAACTGCGACCATTCATCACACTTTCAAAAATCACTAACCACCGCTCCCCTCCCAGTATCCGAAAGAACAAGTTTCCATCACCTACTTTCTAATCAAGTTATTTACCTCTTCCCTCAAACCAAGTCCCCTTACAAACCTGGTTTAGGGTATCCTATCCCTTCCCTTTAAACCTAAACCAGGTTCTTATCCTCTACCCAACCCCTCCACTATTTTTATTTTATGTTAAGAAAATGGATTTGTCTAATTTTACATTTCAAATAATTTTGAGGAAGAAACAAGGAGAGGGCATGAAGCCCTGAGATGTGCCTACCAGTCACAAAGTTTGCCGTCATCCCATCTTCATCTTTTGACACAAAGCTGTCACAGAGAGAACAATAGAGCGAGACCTAAAGAGCAGCCCTTCAAGGGTATTTCCACTTCTCTGTGGCTGATGGCATCTCCTACTGCCGAGCCCCAACGATGACTGCTGTCTCGTCCCGGAAACAAAGAGGACCTGGCTGGCTTCCTCCAACACTTCACAGGTGGACACACACACGGAGGACTGTGACAGACCACAGATCTGCTCACAGTGGGAACACCCAATCCACAACTTCACCTTCACAAGTACACTACCGTTCAAAAGTTTTGGGTCACTTAGAAATGTCCTTGTTTTCCATGAAAACATACATGAAATTAGTTGCAAAATGAATAATAATATAGTCAAGACGTTAACAAGTTTATAAATAATTGTGTCTATCAAAGAATCCTCTTGATGGGCACTTCTTACTTACCATACGGTCAAGCTGCTCCCACAACAGCTCAATAGGGTTGAGATCCAGTGACTGTGCTGGCCACTCCATTATAGACAGAATACCAGCTGACTGCTTCTAAACTAAATAGTTCTTGCATAGTTTGGATATAATATAAATAATAGCAGTACAATCTTATACATGCATGCTCATATTTGAAAGACCTAGCAAGGCTAAAAGCATGTCAGCCCAGCCTGCTCAGTTCATTGGAATCGTAAAAAAGAAGAGAAAACATCCTAAATATATCGCAAGACCAGTCCTTTTTTTATGTCCATTACATGCAAAACATATTTCATGTAGTCCTCATTATATCCTGTTATATTCCAACAAAAAAGGAACATAGATTCTAACGGCCACTAATGACTGCAAGTAAAAAAAAATCTTAGGCATCACATTATATCCTGTTGTATTCCTGTTTTATTGTGCCATGGCTGTGCCAGAGCTGACCGCAAGCCACTCTCTTATGGGAAGGCATACTCAAGTTCAACTCACAATCGACTCCGACACAGCCACGGCACGACAGCCAAGAGCACATGCAGTACTGACAAATCCAGAGCGAGGTAACCTGTAAAACCAACCCTCTCTCCACCCATACACATGTTTTTTATTCCAGGGTCGTTGCTCTGTCACCTCGGCTGTATTACACCTAGGCCTATATCATTAGGATCAAGAATATAAAAGGTAGCATAAATAGCTTATATAGAAATATATATATACACACGTCTCTCACTTAGAGAAGTGCTTCCATAAGACAACTACTGTATTTGTTCTACCGTTAACTTGAATTACTGTATCCCAGTGTTAACAAGCCCGCCACACACTAGACACAACAACCTTGTTGACAATACCTAATCCATCCATTTGGTGGTGTGTATCGGAAGAATAATCATCCTTTACATTTTTTATATTGAGATGTATTTTTTAAATGTAAAAGGGTAATACCAATTATTTTAGGATCGTATAGGCCTATTCCAATGGAGAACCTATGCAGGTTTTTTAAATTATATAATCCTTTATCCTAGCCCTATAATACACCTATTCATTTTTATTAAGAATAAGCTGGACATTAAGTTTTATCTTAAAAGCTAATCATTTCGATTCACATCGGCGAACAAGGGCCGCACTATATAACAGTTTTTAAGTCAAAATATACCCGACCTCTACAATTAGGACATATCATATTAAACAAAGAAAAACTACCTTGGTATTTCTAATGTACAATCTTCAAATTAAATACATAAAAATTCATAAAGAAAAAAAAAAGGTCAGCCTTACCCATTCTCGCCTTCCCCTAAATCAAAGCCTGATATTACGTCTATATAGTCCCAAGTTCCATATTGCCTAAATAGAAAAAAGAAATTAATCATACCCATTCTGCATTACCATAAATGCAACCTTATTTTAAGTACACATAGTCCACGGTTCCATAATGCATGAATAAAAAAATACATTCAAAAAAATTATCCATATTTGTACTGTGTAATGCGGTGCAAATATGTATCGGGGACTACTTCAACAGCCACATTGTAATCTTCGAGTCCTTAAACATTTAATTGTTTACATATAATTTATTGACCACTAGACGAACATTCTGCTTCTCTGCTCGGAGCCTTTTGAAAGCGAGGTACAGGGCACGTCGTCTCTCCACTATTTCATGAGGAAATTGTTCATTAATACCCTACCCTGTTGTAACAAGGCAATTTTCATTTTGTAGTGGGTTAGCATAGCTATGATCAGACAGGGCCTTCCCTCTACTCTGCCACCAAAACGGTGAGCTCTTTGAAAATCAAATTATTTCCACCTGTTCGTCTGTCATTTTGAGATTACGTTTCATGAACACCTTCACTTTTTCCTCCATGGACTTTATTCCTTTATTCCCATTATAATAATATTGTTTCTCATTCTTCTGCACTTTAGATCAAGTAATTCGGCTTTCATTGTTTTATTATCATACCGTAGCCTCTTTGTAGTGTCTTTAAGGGACTCCACTGTAGTTTTCAATATCTTATTTTACGCTCGTATTTCTTCCATCATTTTATTACTTTAATCCATTCCTGTTTTTAAGGCCTCAACCTCCCCCGGTAGCCCAGGCAATAGATCACATTTTTTTAACTGCTCGCTCATGCTTGTAAACAATGCTCTATCTTCTGGAGACATTGTTAGAAAAACATCTCCCTCCAATGTTAAGTTTGGAATTTTAGACGGCGGCTTTCCTCCCGTTTCGCTCGCAGAACTCGAGGAAAGGTCTTCTCTTGTACGTTTCGATGTATCCGTTTTTTTTTCCGAGCATATCAAAATGCTGACCAATAAATAGTTCCAGATTCTCCATATTATCAAGAATGTTTGTTTCGTAGTTAACAGCTAATCCTAATTTTTGTGATTAATTCATGGGACAAACTGTGTTTACCACACTGCCACGTCATCATCTCCGTTTCAGTCCAAGCTGGGTAGATTTCGGGTCGTCAAGCAGTCCTCCAGCATCATTAAATGTTTTCTTCATCTCACGAATGTTCTTTGTGATCCGAACACCTCAAATTTAGGTTTGTCTGTCCATAACACTTTTTTTCCCCGATTTTCTTCTGTCTAGTGTCTGTGTTCTTTGGGACATCTTAATCTTTTCTTTTAATTGGCTAATCTGAGATATGGCTATTTCTCTGCAACTCTGCCTAGAAGGCCATCATCCCAGAGTCACCTCTTCACTGTTTACATTGAGACTGGTGTTTTGCGGGTTCTATTTAATGAAGCTGCCAGTTGAGGACTTGTGAGGCGTCTGTTTCTCAAACTAGACACTCTCTAATGAACTTGTCCTCTTACTCAGTTGTGCACTCCCACTCCTCTCTCTATTTTGGTTAGAGCCAGTTTGTGCTGTCCTGTGAAGGGAGTAGTACACAACGTTGTACGAGATCTTCAGTTTCTTGGCAATTTCTCGCATTTCTCAGAACAAAAATAGACTGACGAGTTTCAGAAGAAAGTGCTTTGTTTCTGCCCATTTTGAGCCTGTAATCGAACCAACAAATGCTGATGCTCCAAATACTCAACTAGTCTAAAGAAGGCCAGTTTTATTGCTTCTTTAATCAGGACATCAGTTTTCAGCTGTGCTAACGTAATTGCAAAAGGGTTTTCTAATGATCAATTAGCCTTTTAAAATGATAAACTTGGATTAGCTAACACAACGTGCCACTGGAACACAGGAGTGATGGTTGCTGATAATGGGCCTCTGTACGCCTATGTAAATATTCCATTAAAAATCTGCCGTTTACAGCTACAATAGTCATTTACAACATTAACAATGTCTACACTGTATTTCTTATCAATTTGATGTTATTTTTAATGGCCAAAAAAATAGCTTTTCTTTCAAAAACAAGGACATTTCTAAGTGACCCCAAACTTTTGAACGGTAGTGTAACTTTTTACAAGTTCAAGCACTTATATCACTACTGTTTTACGCAACCACCATTCACTGTGCACTAAATCATTCCCATTCATACCTAGCAGACATCAATCACCTTACTATATTTTTGCACACCCACTTTGAATTTATTCATTTTGGAAAATCTTCGCACTGCTCAAACGGACATTCTATCTGACAAAACCGTTTTTTAAACAGATTGCAGTATATTTTATCATCTTTAAAGACAGCTATTTTTGGCCAAATTGTTTTTGAATGGAGCTGCTGTTTTTTTACTGAGCAAAATGGCAGCAGGCAACTCCACAGAGGAAGGCTGGAACACTTTTGAAGCCAAACCTGATAAACTTAAGGGAAAATATTTTACAAAAAGCTATGTAAACTCAGCCAAAAATCAAAGCCCCCTGATATCCTCTACAAAACCAAAAATTGCTCCAATGCAAACCATTGAAAATAAGCAAAAAGTTTCTTAGACGAAAGGAAAAAGAACAAAACAGGGAGGGACCTACCTGAATTTATCCAATAGAAACTCATTTTTCTCTGTTTGCTTCGGTTTGGTTCTTTACGGTTTCTGTAATGAATACACCCCTACTCAGCAATTACCACAAAACTAATTCCAAACCCATCTGTGGAAAGCTTTATCCAAAGCACCATTCAATCAATAAGAAACCTACCCTCCCCAAGCAATACTGTCAGTGCAGAAACCATCTGCACTTACACAACCGGCCCATGAGGTTGACAAAAGATTACTGGTCACAATATTAAACCAAATCCAAACTCTGCACAATCAACTCAACCAACAACTTAAATCCACATTCCTATCAGCATTTGTGACTCGTTTCAAGAAACAAGGTGTATGTCGCACCTCACTACTTCACAGGAGAGGAATTTTCATATTTATTTTGATTAAATTGTGTTTTTTGCAGAAATGCCTTCTGGAACATGTGAACTTTCATGTGCCTTAATAACAAACTTGTAATCCATCTGTAAATACGAATAAAATTGTTAACCTGTTGGGGTGTAGGGGGCAGTATTTTCACGGCCGGATGAAAAACGTACCCAAATTAAACTGGTTACTACTCTGGCCCAGAAACTAGAATATGCATATTATTATTAGATTTGGATAGAAAACACTCTGAAGTTTCTAAAACTGTTTGAATGGTGTCTGTGAGTATAACAGAACTCATATGGCAGGCAAAAACCTGAGAAAAATCCAACAAGGAAGTGGAAAGTCTGAGAATTGTAGTTCTTCTTTTGATTCTCTATCGAAACTACAGTTTCTGTGGGGTCACGTTGCACTTCATAAGGCTTCCATTGGCTGTCAACAGCCTTCAGAAAGTTCTTTCAGCATTCTCCTGTCACTGGGCAGATAATAGGAGCTCAGTCAATCAGTGGACTGCTGATCAATGGGATTGGATATGTGCAGTCCCGCGAGCGTGCCGTTCCTTCTTTTTCTTCTTGAATGAATATGCTATTGTCCGGTTGGAATATGATCACAATTTTACGTAAAAAATACCATAAATATTGATTTTAAACAGCATTTGACATGCTTCTAAGTACAGTAATGGAACATTTTGACTTTTCGTCTCTGGTTCCGCGCTCGCGCGTTATGACTTTGGATAAGTGATCTGTACGCACGAAAAAAACAGCGGTATTTGGACATAAATATGGATTATTTTGAACAAAAACAACATTTCTTGTGGAAGTAGCAGGCCTGGGAGTGCATTCTGACGAAGATCAGCAAAGGTAATACAATATTTCTAATACTAATTCTGAGTTTAGGTTGCCCCGAATTTTGCGGGTGTCTGAATAGCTCACCGTGATGGCTGAGCTATGTACTCAGAATATTGAAAAATGTGCTTTCTCCGTAAAGCTATTTTAAAATCTGACACAGCGGTTGCATAAAGGAGTAGTCTATCTATAATTCTTAAAATAATTATGTATTTTGTCAATGTTTATGATGAGTATTTTTGTAAATTGATGTGCACATTCACCGGACGTTTTGGTGGGAATACATTTTCTGAATATCACGCGCCAATATAAAATGCTGTTTTTGGATATAAATATGAACTTTATCAAACAAAACATACATGTATTGTGTAACATAATGTCCTA
Organism: Salmo trutta; assembly: GCF_901001165.1. Lineage (NCBI taxonomy): Eukaryota > Metazoa > Chordata > Actinopteri > Salmoniformes > Salmonidae > Salmo > Salmo trutta. The sequence goes on from NC_042991.1 coordinate 3,646,281, forward strand.
GGAGTGTCATCTGATGAAGATCGTCAAAGGTTAGTGCTTCATTTTGCTGTGTTTTGGGTTTTATTGACACATGTCCTTGCTTGAAAAATGGCTGTGTGATTATTTTTGTCTATGTACTCTCCTAACATAATCTAATGTTTTGCTTTCGCTGTAAAGCCTTTTTGAAATCGGACAATGTGGTTAAATTAACGAGAAGTGTATCTTTAAAATGGTGTAAAATAGTCGTATGTTTGAGAAAGTTGAATTATTACATTTTGTTGTTTTGAACAATGGGTTAACTGCCTTGTTCAGGGGCAGAATGACAGATTTTTACCTTGTCAGCTCAGGGATTCAACCCAGCAACGTTTCGGTTACTGGCCCAACGCTCTAAAAACTAGGCTACCTGCCACCCCAAATCATGCTTCACCATCTGGCAGTCCGATGGACTGGCGGACGCCAGAAGTACCTGGGGAAAAAAGTATTTGATCCCCTGCTGATTTTGTACATTTGCCCACTTACAAAGAAATAATCAGTCTATAATTTTAATAGTAGGTTTATTTGAACAGTGAGAGACAGAATAACAGCAAAAAAATCCAGAAAAACGCATGTCAAAAATGTTATAAAATGATTTGCATTTTAATGAGGGAAATAAGTATTTGACCCCTCTTCAAAACATGACTTAGTACTTGGTGGCAAAACCCTTGTTGGCAATCACAGAGGTCAGACGTTTCTTGTAGTTGGCCACCAGGTTTGCACACATCTCAGGAGGGATGTTGTCCCACTCCTCTTTGCAGATCTTCTCCAAGTCATTAAGGTTTCGAGGCTGACGTTTGGCAACTCGAACCTTCAGCTCCCACCACAGATTTTCTATAGGATTAAGGTCTGGAGACTGGCTAGGCCCCTCTAGGACCTTAATGTGCTTCTTCTTGAGCCACTCCTTTGTTGCCTTGGCCGTGTGTTTTGGGTCATTGTCATGCTGGAATACCCATCCACGACCCATTTTCAATGCCCTGGCTGAGGGAAGGAGGTTCTCACCCAAGATTTGATGGTACATGGTCCCTTTGATGCGGTGAAGTTGTCCTGTCCCCTTAGCAGAAAAACACCCCCAAAGCATAATGTTTCCACCTCCATGTTTGACGGTGGAGATGGTGTTCTTGGGGTCATAGGCAGCATTCCTCCTCCAAACACGGCGAGTTGAGTTGATGTCAAAGAGCTCCATTTTGGTCTCATCTGAGCACAACACTTTCACCCAGTTGTCCTCTGAGTCATTCAGATGTTCATTGGCAAACTTCAGACGGGCATGTATATGTATTCTTGAGCAGGGGGACCTTGCGGGTGCTGCAGGATTTCAGTCCTTCACGGCGTAGTGTGTTACCAACTGTTTTCTTGGTGACTATGGTCCCAGCTGCCTTGAGATCATTGACAAGATCCTCCCATGTAGTTCTGGGCTAATTCCTCACCGTTCTCATGATCATTGCAACTCCACGAGGTGAGATCTTGCATGGAGCCCCAGGCCGAGGGATATTGACAGTTCTTTTGTGTTTATTCCATTTGCGAATAATTGCACCAAATGTTGTCACCTTCTCACCAAGCTGCTTGGTGATGGTCTTGTAGCCCATTCCAGCCTTGTGTAGGTCTACAATCTTGTCCCTGACATCCTTGGAGAGCTCTTGGCCATGGTGGAGAGTTTGGAATCTGATTGATTGATTGCTTCTGTGGACAGGTGTCTTTTTTACAGGTAACAAGCTGCGGTTAGGAGCACTCCCTTTAAGAGTGTGCTCCTAATCTCAGCTCATTACCTGTATAAAAGACACCTGGGAGCCAGAAATCTTTCTGATTGAGAGGGGGTCAAATACTTATTTCCCTCATTAAAATGCAAATCAATTTATAACATTTTTGACATGCGTTTTTCAATTTTTGTTGTTATTCTGTCTCTCACTGTTCAAATAAACCTACCATTAAAATTATAGACTGATCCTTTCTTTGTCAGTGGGCAAATGTACAAAATCAGCAGGGGATCAAATACTTTTTCCCCCACTGTAAATCTCCCTCATTCACTTCCATTTTACCTCCAGAGCTCGGTCTAGCTGATATTTCACTCTGTTTGAACTTGACCCCAGTCTTCTTCGACACACCATGTCCCGTTTTATCACCATCTTCATCAAATTTAGATTCAACTTCTGCTTTCCTCATTCTCGACAACCTCTTTTTCCTCCTCCATTCCTCCTCCGAAATCCACATTTCCGTGACCCTGTCTCAATATTCCTCCTTTCCTGGCTTTGCTAGTGGCCCGGTGGCATTCCAACATAACTCCATCTCATCATCCAACCTTCAAGATTCCAGCCTGAGATTCCCAAGCCTAAGCATGTTGATCGATTTGAATGACTAAAGAGATCCTCCTTTGGCAACGAGCAAGAAGAGCCTTGGCAGTAGCAGTGAGACAGATATTTGTAGACAGCACCACCGAATGGCTAGGATAACTTCAGACACAATCTTGGCAGCCAAACAAGGCCGTGACTTCACTGTCTAACTTAGTCTGTACATTCAAACTTTAGACATATGGAAATGTATAATTAATTTGTTTAATGACCGTACATTATCTCTAAAATTAAATAACCAACAGAGAATAGTGAGACACTGGACAGAGTGAGGGGATTCAATGCTCCTGGACTGTTTTGAGAATACTGATAGGAATATGTTCAAGGACTTATTTACCAACTATTCATCCACTAAAATTGAGGAATACACATCAGTCACAAGCATTTTAAAAAAATGTTTGATGATGTTGTATGCACAGAAAAAATCTGGATATACCCAAACCAACAAATCTGGGTGAACAGAGAAATCGGTGCCAATTCCAGAGCCCGTATTGCAGCATTCAATGTCAGCAAAGCAAACTCTGATGACACGATGCATACAAGGCGAGCAGATACAAGCTCCGGGAATCCATTAGGGATTCAAAAAGACAACAGACTCAAACTGGAATCACAATACGACAGCTCAGACACACAACCCGTGGCAAGGACTACATGCTATTACGGACTACAAAGACAAATCCAGCTGTGTGATGTCTGCCCATCCCAGACAAGGTTACAAAACACTCTACGCTCGATTTGAAGCCACCAACATCGAGCAACCCTGGAAGACACTTGCTGCTTCGGAAGACCAGGTGCTTCTGATCTCTGAGGCTGACACGAGGAAAACTCTCAAGAGACTGAATACTCACAAAGATGGCATCCCTGGCCGCATCCTCAGAGTGTACACCAACCAGCTGGCAGGCGTCTTCTTGGACAGGCTGTAGTCCCCACATGCTTCAAGACAACACCCATCGTTCCAGTGCCCAAGAACACCAAAGTGACATGCCTAATTGACTATTGCCCCGTTGCAGTCACCCCCGTCATCATGAAGTGGTGCGAGAGGCTGGTCATGGAACACATCAAAGCCAGACACAATGAACCCATTCCAATTTGCCTACCTTTCCAACAGATCCACTGAAGATTCCATCTCCATTGCTATCCACACGGCCCTATCACACCTATGTAAGAATGCTGTTTATTGACTATAGTTCAGCATTCAACACCATTGTTCCTTCGAAGCTTGTCACTGAGTCTCAAAACCACCCTCTGCAACTGGATCCTGGACTTCCTGACGGGCATACCACAGGCTGTGAGGATTGGCACCAACACCTCCCCCACTCTGACTCAACACTGGGCCCCCCCCAGGGATGTGTCCTCAGCCCACTGCTGTACTCTATGTTCACCCATGACTGCGTGGCTAAGCATGACACCAACTCCATCAAGATGCTGACGACAGTACACCACTGTTGTAGGCCTGATAACTGACAACAAAGAGTCAGCCTACAGGGAGGAGGTCAGAGATCTGGCAGTGTTGTGGCAAGACAACAACCCTTACCTCAACGTCAGCATAACAAAGGAATTGATTGTCGACTTCAGGAAGCAGTGAGGATGACACGCCCCAATCCACATCAACGAGAGCGCAGTGGAAAGAGTCAGCAGCTTCAGGTTCCTCAGCGTCCCCATCACCAAGAACCTCACATGGACAGACAGCACCACTGGCCTGGTCAAGAAAGCATAACGGCACCTCCACTTTCTCAGGCGGCTGAATAAATTCGGCATGCCTCCCTGGGTCCTCTTCAAATTCTACTGCAGCTCCATTGAGAGCGTCCTGACCGGTTGCATCACAGCCTAGTACGGTAACTGCTCCTTCCATCTGGCAGACGGTACCGGAGCATCAGGTCCCAGACATCCAGGCTCAGAGACATCGAGACATACCCGCAAGCCACCAGACTACTGAACTCTTGAACAGGGACAGGTCTCTTGCACACACTACTGAACTCTTGAACCAGGACTGACCGCCGGCACAAGTCTCTTGCGCTGGCTCCCTGCACCTTGCCACACACTCACACGCTACACACACTCCATGACTGATGCTACTGGACTCCTATTTATATTACTGCACAACACCTATTTCTTATTGCACAATCTATCGCACAATTCAACAGCATGTGTAAATATCCCACTTTAATTCATTCGAGTGCCTTCTTGTATTACATTTTTTGCAAAAATTCATTCAGCTTTTATTTTTTAGTACCCTTTTATTTATTTTTCTATTGTTGTTGCATTGCCGAGTGGTGAACCTGCAAGTAAGCATTTTGTTGCACTGTGTACTCCACACATATAATACATGTTCAGTGTCTTCGGAAAGTAGTCAGACCCCTAACCCAGACCCCTAACCCTAACCCTTTTCCACATTTTGTTTGGATACAGTCTTATTCTAAAATGTATTAAATCATTTTTTTCCCTCATCAATCTACACACAATAGCCTATAACGATAAAGCAAAAACAGGTTTTTAGAAATGTTTGCTAATTTGTAACAAATATCAAACTGAAATATCACAATTACATAAGTATTCAGACCCTTCACTCAGTACTTTGTTGAAGCACCTTTGGCAGCGATTACAGCCTCAAGTCTTCTTGGGTATGACGCTACAAGCTCGACACACCTGTATTTGGGGAGTTTCACCCATTCTTCTTTGCAGATCCTCTCAAGCTCTATCAGGTTGGCTGGGGAGCATTGCTGCACAGCTATTTTCAGGTCTCTGCAGAGATGTTCAAATCCGGACATGCAGAGACTTGTCCCGAAGCCACTCCAGCGTTGTCTTGGCTGTGTGCTTAGGGTCGTTGTCCTGTTGGAAAGTGAACCTTCGTCCCAGTCTGAGGTCCTGTGCGCTCTGGAGCAGGTTTTCATCAAGGATCTCTCTCTATTTTGCTCAGTTCATCTTTGCCTCTATCCTGACTAGTCTCCCAGTATTGCAGCTGAAAAACATCCCTACAGCATGATGATGCTGCCACCACCATGCTTCCCCGGAGGGATGGTGCCAGATTTCCTCCAGGCGTGACGCTAGGCATTCAGGCCAAAGAGTTCAATCTTGGTTTCATCAGACCAGAGAATCTTGTTTCTTATGGTCTGACAGCAGTGGCGGTCAGTGCCGTTTAAGATGGCGGTCAGTGCCATTTCACAACTTAGGTGCACATTAGTAAAATAACGTCATCGTCAGCATAGCTAATAAAACGAATGCTACAATTCTGCAGTAACATTACAGTGTACAGTCAGTAAGCAGTTACACCGGTGGGCCCCGGTGGCAATAAATTAGGAAAACCAAAAGTTCCAATGTTGTGTTGGAAAGTCATAGCCAGCTAGCTAACATAACATACTTCTGTTTGAGCAGGGTGTTGCAGTAGGCTAAACTAGCTAGCTGCATTTGCTAGCTAAGTGAAACTGAAAGTGAAAAACAATGACTCTCTCTCTCTCTCTCTACTTCTCTCTTGCTTCTCCTTCATTTTAGAAGAAATGAATTTGTTAAACTGTTCAACTACTGTCTTTCTCTCTCTTTGAGTCAACTACTCACCACATGTTATGCACTGCAATGCTAGCTAGCTGTAGCTTATGCTTTCAGTACTAGATACATTATCTGATACTTTGATTATGTGGACAATATGCCAGTTCATGCTGCTGTAACAGTGTAGGTTCCGTCCCTCTCATCGCCCCAACCCGGGCTCGAACCAGGGACCCTTGCACACATCAACAACTGACACCCCACGAAGCATCGTTACCCATCGCGCCACAAAAGCCGCGGCCCTTGCAACGCAAGGGGAAACCTTACTTCAAGTCTCAGAGCGAGTGACGTCACTGATTGAAATGCTATTAGTGCGCACCACCGCTAACTAACTAGCCATTTCACATCGGTTACACTCACCCCCCCTTTGACCTCCTCCTTTTCCGCAGCAACCAATGATCCGGGTCAACAGCATCAATGTAACAGTGTAGGTTCCGTCCTTCTCCTCGCCCCAACCCGGGCTCGAACCAGGGACCCTTGCACACATCAACAACTGACACCCCACGAAGCATCGTTACCCATCGCGCCACAAAAGCTGCGGCCCTTCCAACGCAAGGGGAAACCCTGATTGAAATGCTATTAGCGCGCACCACCGCTAACTAACTAGCCACCGCTAACTAACTAGCCATTTCACATCGGTTACACTGCAAGAGCTCTGATAGGTTGGAGGACGTCCTCCGGAAGATGTCATAATTACTGTGTAAGTCTATGGAAGGGGTTGTGAAAAATGAGCCTCCTAGGTTTTGTATTGAAGTCAATGTACCCAGAAGAGGATGGAAGCTAGCTATCCTCCAGCTGCACCATGGTGCTACCCTACAGAGTGCTGTTGAGGCTACTGTAGACCTTTGCAAAATATGTATATTTTTTCTTTGTGATATCCAATTAGAGTCTTTTCCCATCGCTACAACTCCCGTACAGACTCAGGAGAGGCGAAGGTCAAGAGCCTTGCAGCCTCCTAAACACAACCCTGCCAAGCCACACTGCTTCTTGACACACTGCTCGCTTAACCCGGAAGCCAGTCGCACCAATGTGTTGGAGGAAACACCATACAACTGGCGACCGTGTCAGTGCGCATGCGCCCAGCCCTTCACACGAGTCGCTAGCGCGCGATGGGAGTAGGACATCCCGACCGGCCAAACCCTCACAACGCTGGGCCAATTGTGCGCCGCCTCATGGGTCTCCCCGGGTCAAACTCGGGTCTGTAGTGACACCTCAAGCACTGGGATGCAGTGGCTTAGACCGCTGCTCCACTCGGGAGGACCCACAAAATAGTGTTTTAATCAATTATTTGGTGACATGATTATATTTAGTATAGTTTTATCTAAAAAGGATCACTTTTTTTATGTTTTACAATTTTTATGAAATTCACTGAGGGATGGTCCTCCCCTTCCTCCTTTGAGGAGACTCCACTGTCTGAGAGTCTTTATGTGCCTTTTGGCAAACTCCAAGTGGGCTTCCATGTGCCTTTTACTGAGGAGTGGCTTCCGTCTGGCCACACTACCATAAAGGCCTTATTGGAGTGCTGCAGAGATGGTTGTCCTTCTGGAAGGTTCTCCCATCTCCACAGAGGAACTCTAGAGCTCTGTCAGAGTGACCATCGGGTTCTTGGTCACCTACCTTGGTGGTCCCAAACTTCTTCCATTTAAGAATGATGGAGGCCACTGTGTTATTGGGGACCTTCAATGCTGCAGAAATACACAATCCTGTCTCGAAGCTCTACGGACAATTCCTTTGACCTCATGGCTTGGTTTTTGCGCTGACATGCACTGTCAACTGTGGGACCTTATATAGACGGGTGTGCGCCTTTCCAAATCATGTCCAATCAATTGAATTTACCACAGGTGAACTCCAATCAAGTTGAGGAAACATCTCAAGAATGATCAATGGAAACAGGATGCACCTGAGCTCAACTTTGTGTCTCATTGCAAACGGTCTGAATATTTATGTAAATAAGGTACCGGATTTTATTTATACATTTGCAAAAATTTCAACTAACTTGGTTTCGCTTTGTCATTATGGGGTATTGTGTGGATTAAATGTTTTATTTAATCAATTTTAAAATAAGGCTGTAACGTAACAAAATGTGGAAAAAGTTAAGGGGTCGGAATACTTTCCAAAGACACTGTATTTGACTAATAAACAAAATTGAACTTGATAACCATCTGCTTCACTAGAATATAGGAAATATATTTTGATTTAATTTGAGAAAGGCTATACATATGTTCAGAGGGAGAAGAAAAATCCAAATCACTATCATATTAAAAGTCTTTATTGATATTTGGTCAGTACATGAGAAGGATGGAAGTCAGAATAATGAATTCAACAAGGTACATTGCGTAGAAGCTACACACATTGTCAAACAGAAATGTATTTTGCCAAGGATTAAAAAAAATAAAAGTCAACATCTAAAAGATAACATCCTTTAACATTGCAAAGCTACTAAAGTGAACTGTGGTTTGACTTTTATTGAGCATGACTACAACACCAGATGCTTGATCATTTGAGTTTGTCAAGAGTTCAAACAAGAATGTTATCAATCTACATGTTCAAATAACCAAGAGACCAAAGAAAAAAAGATCTAGCTTGAATCATACAAAACTCAAGTCATATGCACATACATTAATTAATTTCACGTAATGTTCCTCTTTAGCAATGCAATTATTTTCTTTAACTTGTGGAAGAGGTATCACGATAGGCAAAGGAGAGGAGAAAAAGTTCTGGACAGCAGTTCTGTGTTACCAACTATGCGTTTGTGTCTCGTATAAAAAGAAAAAGACAAATTACGTGTTATTATAAAGTACATTACAAAACTGTGCCACCGCTCGCACTCAGGCCGTTCTGAGCCTGCCGCGACCCCGCAGTCCTGTTGCCCTTGACGACCGGGGCAGACTTGTCTTCGTGGGGGTCGGTGTTGGAGTCTGTGTCGTTCGAGTGCTGCGTCAAGGACGTCTCGCTGCCCGTCGGGGAGTCCACGCTCTCATACCCTGTGCTCAGCTGGCTCCCGAACCCCCCTGCTGCTGTACCCCCTGCACCGCCACCAGTCTGGCCCCCCGCTGCCTCCTCTGAGTGGTTGGAGAGTTTCGTCTCGCCCTCACCGGGGCTGGAGACCATGGGGGACGGGGGAAAGTCTTCCTCTGTGCTGCTGACCTCGCGGTACAGGCTGGGGGTGGTCACCGCACCCCTCTGGGAGGACGAGCTGCCATTGCTTGGTCCGTTGGAGACCCTTCCGCAGTCTTTCCCGGCTTGGGCGGAGGGCTGCTCGGGCTGGCTGGGGGGCTCGGCGGAGGGTGAAGTCCTGCTGGGGCCTGCCCCGGCAGAGGCAGCCTGAGCTGGGTTCTGGGAGAGCTGCTGACGGGTCTCCCTGAGCTGCTGCTGGAGGACCAGGATGGTGCTCTGCATGCCCTCTACTTCCTCATCCAGCTGGATGATGAAATCATTCAACTCTGGGAGGGATGAAAACGGACAAAGCCACAGGTCAGAATACAGGGAGATCGGACGCAGTCAGGTTCAAGAAAGAAAGACAGCCCCAGGTAAATGAAGGCAAAATACACTGAATATTAGAAACATGTCTAACAAATGCCTTAACAAAAGCTCCTGCATCTGAATGTACAGGTCTGCTGAATACACGCAGGGGAGAATATAGCTTCTCCAATGCAGAGGTTACAGACCACACTTTACTGTAGCAGATTAATAACCTGGGGAGCTACAAAGCACACATGGGTCTTCACTGTGCTGAAATGTAACATTTAAAGCTTACATTTTTTTATGGATACTATTTGAACCCAGGTCTGAATAGATGGAGGTGGGCTGTTGTGTTCTCACCGTCTTGGCTGCTCTTGAGCTCCTCGCTGTACTTCTTCTGCAGGGCCAGCTCTGCCTCCAACTGGGCGATACGTCCCTGGGACAGTTGCCTCCCCAGTTCCTGGTTCTCCTGGATCAGCATCCGGCACTTGGCCATTAGCTTCTTCCCCGTCTGGCTGCAAGGGAGACAGGCCTCACATCACACAATGAACCAGGGCACAGCCAAATGCCCCCCTCAGGCAAGGGCAGCCCAATCAGTCCAGTGACCTAACTAGGTGGTCACTATGGTGGTGTTCCAGGTTATAATTTATGCAGTCAAGCTCTGTAGATGATCAGATCACCTCACATTGCTTGGAGAGGTGTTTAACATTGCAGGTACCACATTTAGATCTTCTGATATGTGCAGAACGACTGCATTTAAAAATAAAAAAAATAGGACATGGAACACCACCGTCCCCACCCATCCACTAACACTATGAATCTTGCCTATCCATACAGCAAGTTTCCATTTTCCAAAGTAGTACAGTTATAGATAGATACCGGAGACCGTTTGGACTTGGCAAAGGATACCAGCAACGATAGCATAGATGCACATTCCGATAAAACACTTATGCAGCAGCAGTACCTTTACCTTTTGAGTACCCCTATGCATATTTTACTACTACAGGTGGGCACCTACACAGTCAGCAGGATGAGAACCAACTTAAAGTACCCAATTTCAGCAACCGTACATTTGGTTTCTACACACCCAAATTGTACTTTCAACAGCAAATTAGACCCAAAGAAATCCTAGTCTGTCACAACCAACCAGCTTCTACTGGTGTGAGTATTACTCAGTCAGCACCTTGGACAAGGTCACCTGAGGTAATAATGCACTAACCACTGCAAAACATCCCATGCTGACTCTTTTAAACAAGGAAAACACATGCTTAAATTGCATTGACATTTCAGAGGTACAATGGCAGCCAGGGAAATCAACTTCAGAAGTCACCACGTCACTTGAAACCTAGGAACACTGCATGTCGCAACAGACTATAGATACTTCCTAAAAACACAGCAGCTTGGACACTGGTTCCAGAAGCATTTGTGAAAATCATACTATTAAAAATGAACTGTGAGAGGCAACTGATGAGATTTGAGATTACATTTCGTAATACTTTAACAATGCATTGTCTGACAAGGATGTTGCATTCAGCTTTACCACATCGAAACAAGTATTTTTGACCATCAATAGAATGACGTTAGCCAGGTATTGGAAAAATAAAAGCCGGACATTCTTAGGAGAAACTGGATGAGCAGCTGATAGTGGATTTGAAGTCTAAAAGATTACAAAACACACAATCGTGTTACTCTGGTTGCTACCTGAAAAGGTCAAGGGCTATCAACTCTTCTTGCTTGCCATCAACAACGTAAAATGTTGCTTCTTTTAAGAAAACTACTTCCAATGGATCATACTCATCATTGCTGGAGTCTTGTGGTGAGTACAGCATAATAGTAATTTTAGGGGTTGTTCCCACCACGAGTGTTGTAACTATATTGATGGCCAGATATCCAAGGCGGGATATAGGCTGTTTATTGCTCTGTTTGAAATTGAAAAACCAAATCAATGAATTGCATATTGCCGATAAATAACAATTTTCCCAATTAATTACATCCATAAAATGTCAACTGGAATTGACCCCCCCACCCCCCAACCAACAAAAAAAGGTTTACGGTTGCTAGGGGGGAGGGAGTGTGAGGTCAACAACATAAATACACAAAGAACAATATCATATTGGACTGAATAAATACATTCTCATGAAGTGGTAACATTACTTGTTTCACACATTTGTAATCATTATGAGAAAATATCACTCAAGCACCAACTGCAGTGTGTACGTTTTACAATGAACAATTTGGAAACATCGAGCGTCAAAATAATGTAGCCTATGGGATGTTCTTTTTTCCAAGGTCACCAAATCGAACAGAGCAAATGTCTGACACACTGCAGTGCAAGAGTATTTAAGAGAACCAAAAGAGGAAAGTAAATGAAACAGAAACATAAGAGGCAACTCACAAAATAAAACATGTAAATACACTCTACCCGTATGTGGGCCCATGCTCAAAGACACAGGCAATCAGACCCCCGCTCACGCATGCCTTAACCATAGTCAATTCTGGACTGAGGGTCTGGCTCCTCCCCCAGAGTCTTAAACATTCTACTGGCTCCTCCCTACAAAGTCTTACAGTTTATTCTAGAACCTTTCCCACAGTATTTTCATTGTATTCTACAATTTGTCCAAGAGTCTTAGAGTCTCAGGAGCACTAGTGGGTATGGGTGTGGCGTTTTCCACTTAAATGTCTTTAGCTAGCGGGGCATTGTCTTTAAATGTTCAATTGGTTATTTAGGCTAAGGGTGCTCTCCCTGCTCCGGCAGTTTGCCCAAGACTGCCTCAATCTCCACCATAACCCCCCCACCCCCATTTAATAAGGCAACTGTCTGGCTTGGGCTGAGAGAGGGAGGGTGGGGGGCATATCCGTGTCGGACGTGACCACCTCTTCAGGAACAGTCCCGACTCCTTCAGGGCCCCTGGACGGTGAGGGGGGGATGAGAGAGCTGAAACACAAGTGTCACCTGACCATACTGTTTTTTTTCATTCAGTTTAGATTATGTGATATGTAGCTGGGGGACAGTAAAAGAGTACACAAAACATGGATGGCAGTTTGTTTTTTGTGTTTTTGGTAAAGTCTGAGTCTTGTGGTGAGTACAGCATTTCTCAGCCATCCCCCCCACCATGATTCCTGCATGCCTGCAGTGGGGGTGGGGGGTGTGAGGAGGTCTTGACTTTTTTTGTGGGGGTGGGAGGAGGGGGGGTTATTTTGATTGTCTTTACCTATCTGGTGTAAATTTCCAGGCACTCAGTTCATTTTGGGCCTGCTCCAGTTTGTCTTTAGTCTGTTCCAGTTCACCCTTCATTTTGAGGAAAAATAAGTTGATGGCCGGGTCTACCATGGATGACCGCAGTTGGGCGGCACTGGGTTGCTGTACTTGCTTGAGGTACTGGATCTGGGTCTGCAGGTTGAAAGAGATAAGTGTCAATAAAGGCACAAGCACATCAACTCAACTTAGAAAATCCCTCCTTAAGCTTCTGAAAGGTAACAAAAATACATTGACTTAATTTACACAAGAGGCAATGGATGTGGCTAATAATTGAGCTATAAAAGCGGTCCCCATTACTGTATCTGAACAATGTCTTGCTTACACGTTATTTACCGAACTTTGTAAATCATTATTGAAAATAAGTTATTGCCTTCAAAAGACACCTTCCTGTTAAACTACAGCGTAAAAGACAGCTTTGGGATGATTAGCGTAAGTGTGGGACTGGACTCATCTTGTACACTATAACTCTGCGTAACATTTTATGCACCCAACTGGCCGAGACAGTTTGATTGAACTCAGTTGCCCGACAGAAGGAATGGCATTTACTGTTGGGTGAGCTGCTATGCAGTCATTCAGAGAGTGAGAGGTCTGACAAGTAAGGCTTGACATTGTCACCAGTAGTGATATGGGGGGGGGTTCGATACAGTTACATATTAGAGATATCATTTTTTAAACATTCTTTTACGATATATTGTATCGTTTTGACAATATCGTAATATTATTTTGCGCTACTTGGCTGTACCAGCACTGAAATTAGTTACTTCATAGCTTGTTCATCATCTTTTTAAATAGGGAGTCAATATGTTTTCAGCACTTATTTCCATGACTGATCAAAACTAGTTTTCAAGACTCTTGTCCCTCTGCAGCAGACATATGGTAAGCAATATGTTTTGAACATCGAATCGCAATAAAATAGAATCGTGAGAATTGCAATACAAATTGTATCCGCACCTAAGTATCGCAATAATATTGTATCGTCAATTCCCAGTCCTAGTGGCCAGTGTTTATGTTAATGTTGGCTCTAGTGTTATTTTGTTTCCATCAGGAGTATGACACTAAAGACTTGGGGCGAGCAGGGAGGAGTAAACTATTGACAAACCATTGATAAGGTGGAAACTCTCCTATACTGTACCCCCCTTTCCCAGCGCAGCTTGGGAATAGGACTTAGACTAAGGTCAATACCTACACTTGTATCCAAAAGGTTGAGGTCTACTGCGTGACAAACATTTTGTTACTAAAATAGGCCTACATATGCCCCAGTCCCCTCATTTAGAAAAACAGCAGGAAGTATTGCAGTGGGATACTTACTGTACACTCTTGCATTTCCTGCTCCTTGGTAGCGAGCCGCATGACCAGGATGTTCTCCCTGCGTGACGCCTCCTGCTGCTGCTGCTTCAGCTTCTCCTCAGACTCCTTCAGCCCAGTCACATCGTTCGCTGAGACGGTGAGTGGAGAGAAACAAGGCACAGTTAACCTGTGTCAACTGAAAAGGAGCCGTCAACACCTAAACAAAAACAAACTTAAAAAAAGGTGTTACATGTGGGTATTTGTTCTTCTAAAATGCGAAACTGATAACCAAAGCCTACCACTAAAAACATAGGATAATCCTTTCCTATCAACAGATGACACTTTTATTCTATTGAATGATGACTTGGTAAAATGTTGGCGTAGGCCTACATTGTTTGGAGCACTTACAATTCAGATCAGCATATTTTGCCTCCAGGATCTGGACGTAGGCTTCATGTTGGTTCCACCTAAAGGACCAATAATAAACATGAACACACTTGTTATCACATCCAAACAGAAACAATCATCCCACCCTCCTCCATCTACAGTAGTGTTATCTATTTACCTCACACACAGTTCCTCTCTGGTCAGGGTCTTCATGTCAGATTCACTGAGGCGAACCTGAATGAAGATGGGAAAGAGTCAGCAAGTAAAAGGCTTTAGCTACATATAACTGTCAATACCGGAATCTTGGTTAACAAATAGAGGCGCCCTCTCACCTTCTTTGGAAGAGGTTCCTCATTTGTCATTCTGAGCTCTGAAAGGGAAGTAAAAGTACCAATTAATTGAGTGGAAGTTTCAAGAGCAAGCCATTCAATAATGATACATGAGCTGCTACAACAGATCAAGCAAATATTCTGGAAGTTACTTTTCGTAACAGGCTAGGAGCATTGAGGTATAAAATAATGGTTTAGAGAACATTTTCGCTAACCATAACATTAAGCTAGTTCTTCTAACTTACTGCGAAAAAGTCACGTCCGGTATAAAAAGTGGCATGTTTTTAGGTTCTCTCTAAAATGATTACGTTAACTAGCTAGAAATTGCTATTGTTACCATAATAAACCAACTAGCTGCAGTTGCTAGTAAGCTTGAAGTATTCAAATATTTGAATGTGCTTGTGTCAGTCTCATCCATTCTCTTTGTTTGCTTTAGTTCTAACGTTAGCTAGCTAGTCCACATGCATCTCCCATGTTAACAGAGTGCAAATCCACAACACGAAATATTAGCTAGTTTGCTACTATACTAGCTTAACTGGCTAACGTTACGTTTAGCCACCTAACGCTAGCTAGTTAAAAACGGACTTTATTACAACTCTGATTCTTTATGTTATAATCGATAAACGTGATAGCAATTCCACTCATATGTGTTTGTTAAATTTTAAAGCATTTATTAGCAGGATAATACGCAATGGCCAGCCAACTGTTACATTAGCATGTATCGACAAGAAAACAAAATAACTAACACCTCACATTTGGCCCACGTCAGACTTACGAGCTACCTTGGAATTCAGTCTAACGATGTGGTACCTACTTTTAAGGATGATCTCAAATAAATGTATAAAATGTGCATCGCCTTAAACTGTTTTATCAAATATGTTCAGCTAACGTTAGCTACCTGTCTATTATCGTGTTCTGCTTCTTGTTGTCACAAAATGGCGGAGAAAGAAGAGACTCCAGACTCTCCCCCTGCAAAATTAGCGTTCCTCTTCCTTTCGCGGAGTCGTATTCGCAAAACCCTGCCGCAAATGAACACTTACCGGACCCGTTTCCTTCAATATTCGAAACCAGTATGTGTTTAACGCCTTAGTACTAATATGCAACGTTACAATCCGATTTTAATAGGTTTCTAACTTAATAATTGTTATTCGAATTCGCCACGGTAGGGATTCGGTGTCGCCGCCATCATCCGAGAGACGATGGCAACCACAGCAGCGCATCATAGCTCTCTACTTGCCACAGTGCTGAAGGGGCGGGCTGAGTTCACATGATGCTTATCAGATATATTAGGCTAGCTAACTTTGTCACTACAGAATAACATCAATTTCAATTACTATCCATCCAAACCATTTAGATTAAACATGTTTTGAACTAGTCAGATAAATAGTTGTTCAACATCTTCGGAAAATGCTAAAAAACGGGATCCACAACATGCATTACTCTACGTTTTGCTGTAGATTCCTGTCATTAGTTGGCTAGCTGGAAAGTTAGATGTGTTGAAGTGTAATCAGTTGAATTCTGCTTTAAAGTAACATTAAACAATATTGTTTTAAAATGTCAACCAGTCATTAATACAAGAGTTCACCTGTCAAGTTTGCTAAAAGTGAGAAATGCAGCTTGGGTAAAAAAAAAAAGTCAAGGCCATCCGGAAGCAAATGGGATGGGTGGAACTATGATATAGAACGGGGGGGAACGTGTTCTAACGCTCGAAATGTTTTTATTTTGCACAACGTAGCTAATCCCTTTTGCACTAAACGTTATCGTAAGTATACAGTACAAATAATGTTTGCCTTGTATACGGTTTGTAGTAAAATGTGTTTGTATAAATAAATACGTTTCCGATGCCACCCCCACGTCCTGATGTGGTATCTTCTAACAGTGATGTTGAATTTCAAGGGCAGTTCTACTTCTATTCTGAACGGTGAACGGTGTGAAGAAACATGAGCATGCTAAGCAGAGTGGGTCAAGTGCGCAGGTAAAACTACAAAATGCAAAGAAGTTATCCATTCGGTAACAAGCCATGATGTATACACGATGAAGGGCAATAACAGACGAATGTTGCTATTGTTACGTTGTTAGTTTTACATGAGGATTGTTAGTTATAGTTGTTTAGCTAGCTTGTGTTAGTAGTTACCTTTTAATAGTTACTGGTAAGTAGCTAGCTACTCCCATATAACGATCAGCATTACCCAGTGTGTTACTGGCAATTCAGAAATTACTCACAGTAATCTCTTCGTTTAACAAACCGTTTCAACAAGTTGGTAAGCAGAAATGGTCTTACTTGTGCATGTGGTCGGCGAACAAGTATGCGTAAAAGTTGTCAATATTAGCTATATACCCTGCCATTATTTTGACACTTGTGTTTATTGCCTTGTTTGTAATAGACAGCATCATGAGTCAGGCCTTGACTTGACAACTCAACACCTTGCAACTTCATAGCATACTATAGCTAACGTTCTTTTTATCTCATCTGCCAGGACTAGAGCAAGATGCTATCTATTCTCAACACAAGTAGCTTGTTAATCGTAGACAAATGTTGCTATGTTGTGAATGATACGGTAGACCCCCCCCAGAAATTCCGGTCAATTGTGCAAGACTCTAAATCAGAGAGAATTTGACCCTGTGAACTCTCCCTAACTAATCCAACCTCTTCCCAGGCTGTCAGCTGGGGCCATGAGCTGCTTCTAAATGGAAGCTGGCTTGCAGCAACCATTACTGGTTGAGCTGAAAACAGTTTTACTGCTTATGCTTGATAACATTTCCCACGGACTTGAATGACATTGACATATCTCTATTTCCTGGCGGTTTTAGGTGTGCTGCCACCGTGAGCCCAGTCCTGGGCACGGTGGCAGCCAGATGGAAGCACTCGCTCCCTGACCTGACCTACGACTATGGAGCCCTGGAGCCCCACATCAATGCAGAGATCATGCAGCTCCACCACAGCAAGCACCACGCCACCTACGTTAACAACCTCAACGTCACAGAGGAGAAGTACCAGGAGGCACTGGCCAAAGGTGAGAGGAAAGCCTGCTACTTAAGACCTTAGTGATTTACAAAAAGTGGTGATATTAGGGATTGTGTAGTTCATGGATGAGGTTCCTTTTTGAACATTTAATTAAGCCATAAATGCACACCTGTTCTGTATTTACACTTGTAGTGTGTAGCCAATCCTTTACCTGCATGTGTACATGTGGTGTATTTCAGGTGATGTGACAGCACAGGTTTCTCTCCAGCCTGCTCTAAGGTTTAATGGAGGAGGCCACATCAACCACACCATCTTCTGGACAAACCTCTCCCCAAATGGCGGTGGAGAACCACAGGGTGAGTAGCCTCGGACACCAGGCTTCTCTCTCGTTGTTCAAAAGCCTGGGGTCGTTTTTGGTCGGAAGAAGCTATGTAGGGGTGGAGTCTAGATGGAAACTAGTGACTTGTTGCCACAAACCAATCCACTATTTTGCGTGGGTGGAGCTCCGAACAGAGGTGGTATAAGATTTTTTTCTGACTTGCATCAAGCTAGCTAGCATAAGATCCCAAAAATAATGCAGCATAGGCTACAAAATTGTTTCCGACCCGGTAAGAAAAGAGACGTGGACAAAACAAATAGGACATGCCTCTCCTGAGGGGAAATGTCATATGTATGCAGAGCCAATCAAATCCAAGCGTTAACAGCCACTGTGCCCGTTAAAACGTAAAATCCAATACTGAAGTTCTCCAGACTTCCAGATTTAGAAGGCCTCTCAAGACTACATGGTGAGCAGCACAATTGGGAGTTTGAAGCAGCAGTTTGAGAAACTTCTTTTCCCTAATCTTTCACTTGAACTATTCTTCACACGTTGTATATTATAATTTGTAACTATCACGGGTTTATACAATTTGTGGGAAAGTAGCAACTATGCCCTATATGTTCCACTTGCATTTTCAATTCAGATTCTTTCCTGAATTTGCTAAATTGTTCTTATGGTCAACCCATTGGAAACTTGTATGTAATTCATCAGTCTGATCATTCTTTGTTTGTCCATCCTGTCACAGGTGAGCTGGCAGCGGCCATCAACCGTGACTTTGGCTCCTTCCAGGCACTGAAGGACAAGATGTCTGCCGCCACTGTGGCGGTCCAGGGCTCAGGCTGGGGTTGGCTGGGCTTCGACAAGGAGAGCGGGAAGCTCCGTATCACAGCCTGCCCTAATCAAGACCCACTGCAGGGAACCACAGGTCAGTGGCTACTGGCTAGGTCCCAGTACTGTTATGTTATCTTGTTCATGTCTGTCTGGGGCTCAAACAAGGGTACAGTCCCTGGGAATGACATGCAGTAGTGATGCACCTATATTACATTTTTGGCCGATTCCGATATTTTCCTTGCCAAAAAATCCCATACCAGTATTTTAAAATATTTGCGGCCTTTTAAGCATTCTAGTACAGTTAAATAGTTAACACACACATGGACGCAGCGGTCTAAGGCACTTCATCTCAGTGCAAGAGGTGTCACTACAGTCCCTGGTTCGAATCCAGGCTGTATCACATCTGGCCGTGATTGGGAGTCCCAATTGGCCCAGCGTCGTCTGGGCCGACATTGTAAATAAGAATTTGTTCTTAACTGACTTGGCTAGTTAAATAAAGGTCACACACACCACACTGACCAAAAAGTTATTTTGTTGGCATTTACCTATGTTCCCATTACCAGTGAAACATAATCAAAACCTATTTCTTTCACTTACTTGCTGTTTCGTTGTATAGTCGTTTCATTCTCAACCAGGATTTCTATGGAATGCCGTTTGGGTTTTTGCGTGTCAAAAAAAATGCATGTAAAATAACACTGTCGTGTCAAATAACACTTTGACCAATCAAGACCTGAATATGACTGCACGTCACAATTTATCGTGTTCATACATTTGTTACATAGTTATTACGAGTGATAGTGTAATCAATGTGTATTTCATATGTCACAACGATTCATCGATACGTGTGCTATGATGCTGTAAAGTTGTCTCGCGCATTCAAAACACATTTTTGAATGCCATAACTAAAAATGTGGTAAGCATATGCGTTCATTTGTTAGATTGAAATTCATTTCCTAACTAGACTGATGTTATTGTGGAACCGATGGTCATAAAGATAGCTAGCTCATGGATGCAAACAATGTTCTTCCCCAAAAACATAGAAATGCATCATAATCTAGGTGTCATCTAAAATAACCCTTATTTAAAAAAAGTTCTTATTTGATTAATGGTGGTCGGACCATCTGTGAAGCTAGCCACAATAAGAATTAGCCACAATAGTGGACTTTGGTTAGCCTTCAAAATAAAAGTATGGTATAATTCAACTATTTGTATTCATTTGCATCACTGTCAATGACAGTCAAGTATTCACACCCCTTGACTTTTTCTACATTTTGTTGTGTTAATCCACTTTAAATTCAGACCTTAAATTGAGATGTTTTTGTCACTGGTCTACACACAATGCTCCATAATGTCAAAGTGGCATTATGTTTTGAGAAATGTTTACAAATTAACTAAACATTAAAAGCTGAAATGTCATGAGTCAATAAGTATTCAGCCTATATAAGTTCAGGACTAAAAATGTACTTAACAAGTCACATAAGTAGCTTGGACTCACTGTGTGCAGTAATGGTGTTTAACATGATTTTGGAATGACTACCTTCTCTGTACCTCACACATACAGTTGAAGTCGGAAGTTTACATACACCTTAGCCAAATACATTTAAATTGTTTAACTTGGATCAAACGTTTCCTGTAGCCTTCCACAAGCTTCCCACAATAAGTTGGGTGAATTTTGGCCCATTCCTCCTGACAGAGCTGGTGTAACTGAGTCAGGTTTGTAGGCTTCTGTGCTCGCGCATGCTTTTTCAGTTCTGCCTCAATCCTACAGAAAGTTTGTAGGTCAAGGCTTTGTGATGGCCACTCCAATACCTTGACTTTGTTGTCCTTAAGCCATTTTGCCATAACTTTGGAAGTATGCTTGGGGTCATTGTCCATTTGGAAGACCCATTTGCGACCAAGCTTTAACTTCCTGACTGATGTCTTGATGTTGCTTCAATATGTCCACATGATTTTCCTCCTTATGATGCCATCTATTTTGTGAAGTGCACCAGTCCCTCCTGCAGCAAAGCACCCCCACAACATGATGCTGCCACCCCCGTGCTTCACGGTTGGGATGGTGTTCTTCGGCTTGCAAGCCTCCCCCTTTTTCCTCCAAACATAACGATGGTCATTATGGCCAAACAGTTCTATTTTTGTTTCATCAGACCAGAGGACATTTCTCCAAAAAGTATGATCTTCGTCCCCATGTGCAGTTGCAAACCGTAGTCTAGCTTTTTTATGGCGGTTTTGGAGCAGTGGCTTCTTCCTTGCTGAGTGGCCTTTCAGGTTATGTCGATATAGGACTCGTTTTACTGTGGATATAGATACCTTTTTTAACTGTTTCCTCCAGCATCTTCACAAGGTCCTTTGCTATTCTGGGATTGATTTGCACTTTTCGCACCAAGGTATGTCCATCTCTAGGAGACAGAACGCGTCTCCTTCCTGAGCGGCATGATGGCTGCGTGGTCCCATGGTGTTTATACTTCTGTACAGATGAACGTGGTACTTTCAGGCATTTGGAAATTGCTCCCAAGGATGAACCAGACTGCTTTTTTTTCTGAGGTCTGAATTTGAAGGTAGGCCTTGAAATACATCCACAGGTACACCTCCAATTGACTCAAATGATGTCAATTAGCCTATCAGAAGCTTCTAAAGCCATGAGATCATTTTCTGGAATTTTCCAAGCTGTTTAAAGGCACTGTCAACTTAGTGTATGTAAACTTCTGACCCACTGGAATTGTGATATACATATGTATGTATGTGAAATAATCTGTCTGTAAACAATTGTTGGAACATTTCTTGTGTCATACACAAAGTAGATGTCCTAACCGACTTGCCAAGACTATAGTTTGTTAACAAGAAATTTGTGGAGTGGTTGAAAAACGAGTTTTAATGACGCCAACCCAAGTGTATGTAAACTTCCGACTTCAACTGTGTGCATGTCTCTCTCTCTCTTATGTGTGGGTGTGTGTATGTCTCTGTCTGACTGTAAGGTCCCTCAGTTGAGCAGTGAATTTTAAACAGATTCAACCACAAAGACTAGGAAGGTTTTCCAATGCCTGGCAAAGAAGGGTACCTATTGGTAGATGGGTTTAATTTATTTTTATTTTTAAAGCAGACGTTTAATATCCCTTTGAGCATATTAATTATACTTTGGATGGTGTATCAATACACCCAGTCACGACAAAGATACAGGCATCCTTCCTAACTCAGAAGCCGGAGAGGAGGGAAACCGCTCGGGGATTTCACCATGAGGCCAATAGTGACTTTAAAACAGTTACAGACAGGGTTTAATGGCTGTGATTGGAGAACTGAAGATGGATCAACAACATTCTAGTTACTTCACAATACTAACTTAATTGACAGAGTGAAAAGGAAGCCTCCACAGAATAAAAATATTCCAAAACATGCATCCTGTTTGCAACAATGCACTAAAGTTTTTTGTTGTCCTAAATACAAAGTGTTATGTTTTGGGCAAATCCAATGAATTACTGAGTACCACTCTCCATATTTTCAAGCATAGTGGTGGCTGCATAATGTTATGGGTATGCTTGTAACTGTTAAGGACTGGGGACTTCTTCAGGATAAAAAAATAAATGGAATATAGATATAAGCACAGTAAAAATTCTAGAGGAAAACCTGGTTGTCTGCTTCCCACCAGACACTGGGAAATGAATTCACCTTTCAGCAGGAATATAACCTAAAACACAGGGCCAAATCTACACTGGAGTTGCTTACCAAAAATACATTGAATGTTCCTGAGTGGCTGAGTTAGTTTTTACTCATATCTACTTAAATCTATGGCTAGACCTGAAAATGGTTGTCTAGCAATGATCAACAACCAATTTTAGAGCTTGAAGAAATTTGAAAAGAATAATGCACAAATGTTGCACATTCCAGGTGTGGAAAGCTCTTAGACTTACCCAGAAAGACTCACAGCTGTAATCGCTTCTACAAAGTATTGACTCGGGAGTGTGAATACTTAAAATACCAGTCAAAAGTTTTGCCTCACATACTCATTCAAGAGTTTTTCTGTATTTTTACTATTTTCTACATTGTAGAAAAATAGTGAAGACATCAAACTATGAAATACTACATGATTCCATATGTGTTAACTAAAAAAATGTGAAACAAATCTAAATATATTTGAGATTCTTCAAAGTAGCCACCCTTTGCATTGACAGCTTTGCACACTCTTGGCATTCTCTCAACAAACTTAATGAGGTAGCCACATGGAATGCATTTCCATTAACAGGTGTGCCTTGTTAATTTGTGGAATTTCTTTCCTTAATGTGTTTGAGCCAACCAGTTGTTGTGACAAGGTAGGGGTGGTGTACAGTATTTTAACAAATCTTCTAAGTCCATATTATGGCAAGAACAGCTCAGATAAGCAAAGAGAAACGACAGTCCATCATTACTTTAAGACATGGATGTCAGTCAATCCGGAACATTTTAAGAACTGAACGTTTCATGAAGTGCAGTCGCAAAAACCATCAAGTGCTATAATACTGGCACTCATGAGGACCGTCCCAGGCAAGGAAGACGCAGTTACCTCTGCTGCAGAGGATACGTTCATTAGAGTTATCAGTCTCAAATTGCAGTCCAAATAAATGCTTCAGAGTTCAAGTAAGACACAACCCAACATCAACTGTTCAGAGACTGCGTGAATCAGGCCTTCATGGTCGAATTGCTGCAAAGAAACCACTAAAGGACACCAATAAGAAGAGACTTGCTTGGGCCAAGAAACACAAGCAATGGACATTAGACCGGTGGAAATCTGTCCTTTGGTCTCTCAAAATGTCAGATTTTTGGTTCCAACTGTTAAGTTCATGTTTTAAGTATCCCTATATTTCTGTTATTACGGGGCTATCACTCAGTCAAGAGTGCGCCTGCGCAGGAAGTCTGTTCGTTAATGGACCTAGCCTAGAGTGCAATGGCTACCTTGTAGTGTGTTCATACGGTATAGTAAACTTTGTTAAACTGGAACCTTGTCGTTGTCATTTCGAGTTAACACCAACCACCATGTCTTTGTGACGCCGAGTTGGTGAATGGATGATCTCCGCATGTGCGGTTCCCACCGTGAAGCACAGAGGAGGTTTGATGGTTTGCACTTAGTCCCACTATCATTTGTTTTTCAACTGGACAATGACCCAACACACCTCCAAGCTGTGTAAGGGCTATTTGACCAAGGAGAGTGATGGAGTGCTACATCAGATGACCTGGCCTCCACAATCACCTGATTTTCAACCCAATTGAGATGGTTTGGGATGAGTTGGACTGCAGAGCAAAGAAAAAGCAGCCAACAAGTGCTCAGCATATGTGGGAACTCCTTTATGACTGTTGGAAAAACATTCCCGGTGAAGCTGGTTGAGAGAATGCCAAGAGTGTGCAAAGCTGTCAAGGCAAGGGTGGCTACTTTGAAGAATCGGAAATATAAAATGTATTTTGATTTAACACTTTTTGGGGTTACTACATGATTCCATATGTGTTATTTCATAATGTTGATGTCTTCACTATTCTACAGTGTAGAGAAAAGTAAAAATAATTAACCCTTGAATGAGTAGGTGTGTCAAATTTTTACTGGTACTCTATGTAAATTTATTTTGCTTTTCATTTAATACATTTGCATGATTTCACTGTTGTGTGTAGATGGGTGATAATACAAATCAGTTTAACCCATTTTGAATTCAGTCTAACACTACAAAATGTGTAATAAGTCAAAGGGTATGAACACTTTCTGAAGGCACTGTATGCCTAGTTAAGTTACTGTTGAATGATTTTACTTAATTATTTGGGGGTTTTTTCTCCCCAGGTCTGGTCCCCCTGCTGGGTATTGATGTGTGGGAGCACGCCTACTATCTACAGTACAAGAATGTCCGACCCGACTACGTCAAAGCCATCTGGAATGTCATCAACTGGGAGAACGTGAGCGAGCGCCTCCAGGCCGCCAAAAAGTAGACCATTTCCCCCTCAGAACACACACACTGGCTCTTCCTTCCTGCCCCAAACCTTACCCCCGCAGACCTTACTACCTTAAGAGAGCACAAAATACCCTCTTAACCCAAATGAAGATGGCTGCTGTATACTGTACCAGAGAGAATATTCAGTCTGTAAAGCTGTTTGTTTGTCCGACTATATCTAGGTTTCCATCCAATTCGCGACAGATTTTCATGCGAGTATTCTAAAATCGGCATTAGAACAAGGTGCATTTTCCCACGAGATGTTTCCATCAAATTGACTTGTTGCTGTGCGTGATGACAGTGCACATAAAAATACCTTATGCGGTTAGATTCCCAAGTACCAAATAAAAAAGCAAGTAAATGTGTTTATCGCATTTAACTGTAATGATGGTTCTCACAAATGTTGAGTTGTATTCCGAGTGTGCCCAGTCTTGTACTGTCACGTGTCCTCTAGTGCATGTATAGCTTACATGATGAGATTATTATAAACAAAAGGGGGAGAATTTTTATTTGTCAAACGGCAGACAAGCATCAAGCTCATCACCATGCCCTTTCACCTCCCTGTGAAGTCATAATTTACTTAATCTGTAGACTAATAAACTGCATGCTTTCCCGACGAGTTGTAGTGGGATAACCTCACATATCAGTGTGACTCAAGTTTACTTCGATATGATTGTTATTTTATCAGTATTTGCTCATAAATGCATTTCCACTGATATTTCTCGCATAAGTAAGAAAAATGATTACAATTTTCTGTTTTCATCAGGCCTGTCATGACTTTTTTTTTTTTTTTCAGACCTGTACTTTACTCACTAAAAGGTTGGATGGAAACCTGATTAGTGTTGCACAAATATTAGGTAAATGTGATTGAGGCAAATGTTTTTGATGTGATATAATAAAATATTAAGTTTGAATTGTATCTGCTTTGTTGTTTTAATTAGCATAATACAAACATTTCCATTTAAAAAAAAATCCGCTGCATCTGTGGTGACAGCTAGAGCGGTGTTTGTCAGATCATGAGACATCCCGAAAATCGGTCTTCTCACAAAATCGTCTGTAGCGTCAGAACGGTTTGCCCTACAAACTATGACACCTCTGGAAAGAAGACTCTCACGAACATGTACTCGTCTGAAGGTCCCTCGGTAACAGTTGAGAAAAAATTTATGGAAGTTTATAATGAAAGTTTTAATGCCAAAAATATGGTGTTAAAATTTTTTTTTTTCCTGATCTTTCTTGCATCTCTCAGATATAGTACAACCACTTCAAAACAAACTTCCTATTTTAGGGGGAATCTGTTATTCAATGCATTTGTATGGGCTAATAGCAGTAAGGCACCCAAAAATGTTCTGCAACTTTAAAAAAAATAATTCTTATACTTCAAGGGGTCTTAAAATATCAAATAGCTAACTGACCTTATTAAAACAATTCCATAACTTAGTAGCCCCCCCAACCAGCTTAGACTCTGATGGTTAAAGGTCAGTGTCACTCATGTAAAGTGGAGTGTAATAGCAATGTAATTAATCAGCATGCACAATGTCACACTACCAAGCTGTTTGTATGTCTGGATACGCTGTCCTGAGGTTCAAAGGCGTGAGAGAAGTTTAAAAAGAGCCGCAAATGAATATAATTTATAAAATAATACGGAGCGCTGTTGGAGTATAACTAATCGTCAGTGTAGTGGAGATGCTTATTGTTTTAATTTAAACTCTGACATCCACACACAGCAGGTCTGGGGAAATGCCTCTGTGGTGGCTAATTTCTGCATTACCAAATGAGGATTTACAAACACACCAGTCCGAGTTAAACTACATCTTTAATACTTAAGATACTTTTGCAAAAGCACTTGACCCCCAATAATGCACTCTCTCGAATGAACCATTGAACAAGGTGATTACTCAATGGCTACAGGGATCTTTTATAGCAACGATACACCCCCTTCAACGAACATTGACAAACCACAGATACTTAGTAACAGTTCACAAAGGTTAAGTTTTGTATGACAGATATCCATAAAACACAGACAGTAACTGCTATGTCAACAGGATTAATGGTATAGCCCAGTATCTGGTCTCCTTAGAACCGTCCCTCCCTGGTACGGTATTGAACAGAACTATTTCATCCAATGGCATATATCAATTGTCAACTCTAGATACTCCCCATCTCAAGCAAACCCCCTCTTGACCCTACTCCTGGACAGGCTCACTGGGGAGTGAGCCTCTAGGCCATATATTATCACAGGATAAGTGTGAGATCTAAGAGAGGACATACAAGGGTCCATTTACTGCCATAATCCTCCCCACAATAAAGAAAAGGAGGGAGTGACTTGCTCACAGACATTGTGGAGACAAGTCATTGGTTCCCCATTAATCACGCATCCCTTCACATGGTTTAAGAAATAGGTAAAGACACATTCCCATGACGACAAGTCTGACCTCTCCCCTCTCTGGGCCCCAAGTGTCTGAGCCCCAGCTAAGGGAGACGTGCAACTGAAAAGACACCAGAGTCCAATGGACACTTTCTAATGACAAGTACCTCAAATAAGCATATTATACTAATAAAACATCTTAATTATCTATGTTACCCAACTAATTCTGATTCGTCCACGACACCTCTTCTGAAAATTCCTTCACAGTGATTTTATAATAATTGGCAAGAAAAGATGCTGGGAAACTGTTTTCATATTATACTGAAGGAAAGCCCATCCAAGCCATATAGATACATTTTAACTTAATTCATCATAAAATATTGAGTCCATAATTTTGTTATTTGCTAACTCTCTGGTCTGTCACCATAACAGCAGTCAGCTAAATTCACCAGTACAGTCAGTGCTATACTTTGAAAAGGTGATCTAGAAGATGCCATGTAGGTAGGTAGGACTGGCTTGTTTTGAAAGGACAGTTTGTCTGAACTTGTCATTCTTTGCAAACTGAGCAAGATCAGTATATGATCATGAGTTTCATGATCAATGTCATTTAAAATGTTCACCAAGAGGTGGTGCTATTTGTCAGTGTTTATATATATTTTACTATGGTATCTTACTCCAACAAACTATTGCTCTGTTTCCTCTTTTTATATTGACTTTCTAAGGAATCTGAGAACTAAAGTGTATTTTCAATGAATTCGAGATTAGAGGCTTGGTTCTTGAAAGGTTGTTGTCGTCATGACTTATGAAGTTGGGCTGAGCTGGCTGCATATCTTTGCTTTAGCTTTGATTTGACTTCAACCCTGCTACACTCACTTTTATGTTACTCTTAATTTCCTCCCTTTGCTCTGACAATGCCTCTTGAGCTCGACTCCAGAAGAATCTTCTCTTCTTGACATCTGTGTAATGCAGTCGGAAACTCCATGCTGCCCTTTGAGTGGCTCCCATCTCTGTACAGATTTCTTAGGGCCGATGTTCATCCATTTTCTGCATGGGCTAGCGGCCTTTCTTTTATGACCCCGTTTGCCTAGCTTCTGTACCGTAACCATATATTCCATCAGAGCATAGTGGTTTCCATACAAGGTGCTTTGATTATGTCAACCACTATCTTCTACCTTTTTCTTGGAGAGCTTAGCAAAGTATCCATCTGGTAATATAGCTGGTGTGCGTATGCAGGAGTGTGCGCATTCAAGAAGGAAAAACTTTCTGATTCGAGGGGAAATAAATCTATTAAGGACAAGTTTAGTGTCTGACCAAATTTCTCCCAGCTGTTTTGATGCAGTCAGCCAATCTTCCCCTCTGATAACGATTCGGACCCAGCTGGCCAATAGACGTCAGCTCCAAGAGTGCTGCCCACACAATGGAGGACCCTTCTTACTCCTTGGTATTGTCATGTGGCGTTAGTCATCCCATGGTTACTGCTAGCTCACTACTACTTATGTTGGTATTCCTATCTTTCATTATTAATGGGGCTTGTGAAGCAAATGTCCGCACTTTATAGCTTCGACATACTTCTTATAGTTATTATTTAGTACTCAACTCCTCTTACACCGTTTAAGCTAGAAACGCCGTTCAAACTTTAACGTGAAGACTAGTCTGGATTGAGTTGCTTTTGTACATATTTTCAACTTTTTTTAAAAATCTACCCATTGTGACACAACTCCGAACATTACATTCACTGTAAATGCAACAATTGACACACATCCACTACTTTGACCGCTGCCATCAATTGAGACTAACAGTTAGAGCGTATGAGATCTACTTCTCTGCTTTTCAAATGAGAACTCTGAACAAAATAACTTATACCGATCAAACGATAGTTGTTTAACTAACCGTGCCAGACATTTCTTCAACTTTTTAATAAAAAACTAAAATGTTGACCACTTTCCCAACAAGTTGGACATCTACTCCTCCGCTATTCAAATATGTGCTACGGATCTAATGATACAGCTGTTTAAGTAACTGCATTAACCTTTTTATATACAGTACCAGTCAAAAGTTTGGAAACCTACTCAGTTTTTTTTGTTTTTTTTTACTATTTTCTACACTGTAGAATAATAGTGAAGACATCAAAATTATGAAATAACACATGGACTCATGTAGTAACCCAAAAAAATGTTAAACAAATCAAAATACATTTTTATATTTTAGATTCTTCAAAGTAGCCACCCATTGCCTTGACAGCTTTGCACACTCTTGGCATTCTCTCAACCAGCTTCATGAGGAATGATTTTCCAACAGTCTTGAAGGAGTTCCCACATGCTGGTTGCTTTTCCTTCACTCTGCAGCCCAACTCATCCCAAACCATCTCCATTGGGTTGAGGTCGGGTGATTTGTGGACGCCAGGTCATCTGATGCAGCACTCCATCACTC
Organism: Salmo trutta; assembly: GCF_901001165.1. NCBI lineage: Eukaryota > Metazoa > Chordata > Actinopteri > Salmoniformes > Salmonidae > Salmo > Salmo trutta. The sequence goes on from NC_042991.1 coordinate 3,675,751, forward strand.
TCATCATTGGTCAAATTGCCCTTACACACCCTGGGGGTGTGTTTTGGGCCATTGTCCTGTTGAAAAACAAATGATAGTCCCACTAAGCGCAAACCAGATGTGATGGTGTATCGCTGCAGAATGCTGTGGTAGCCATGCTGGTTAAGTGGGCCTTGAATTTGAAATAAATCACTGACATTGTCGCTAGCAAAGCACCCCCTCTCCATCACACCCTCTCCTCCATGCTTCACAGCGGAACCACACATGCAAAGATCATCCGTTCACCTACTCTGTGTCTCAAAGACACGGTGGTTGTAACCAAAAATGTCAAATTTGGCACACAGACCAAAGGACAGATTTCCACAAATATAATTTTTTGAGGGGGATATTACATGATTCCATGTGTTATTTCATAGTTTTGATGTTTTCACTATTATTCTACAATGTAGATAATAGTACAACAATATGTAAAACCCTTGAATGAGTTGGTGTCAACTTTTGATATATATATATATATATATATATATATATGGTTCTTATTGTCGGAGTAAATAACATGATGCTGCCACCAGTGTGTTTCACAGTTGGGATGGTGTTCTTCGGCTTGCAAGCCTCCCCCTTTTTCCTCCAAACATAACGATGGTCATTATGGCCAAATAGTTATATTTTTGTTTCATCAGACCAGAGGACATTTCCCCAAGAAATACAATCTTTGTCCCCATGTGTAGTTGCTAACCGTAGTCTGGCTTTTTTTAATGGCGGTTTTGGAGCAGTGGCTTCTTCCTTGCTTTACTGTGGATATAGATACTTTTGTACCTGTTTCCTCCAGCATCTTCTCAAGGTCCTTTGCTGCTGTTCTGGGATTGATTTGCACTTTTCGCACCAAGGTATGTTCATCTCTAGGAGACAGAACGCGTCTCCTTCCTGAGCGGCATGACGGCTGCGTGGTCCCATGGTGTTTATACTTGCATACTATTGTTTGTACAGACGAATGTGGTACTTTCAGGGCGTTTGGAAATTGCTCTCAGGGATGAACCAGACTTAAGGAGGTCTGAATTTTTTTTTCTGAGGTCTTCGCTGATTTCTTTTGATTTTCCCATGCTGTCCAGCAAAGAGGCACTGAGTTTGAAGGTAGGCCCTTGAAATACATCCACAACTACACCTCCAATTGTCTCAAATGATGTCAATTAGCCTGTCAGAAGCTTCTAAAGCCATAACATCATTTTCTGGAATTTTCCAAGCTGTTTAAAGGCACAGTCAATTTAGTGTATGTACACATCTGACCCACTGGAATTGTGAAATAATCTGTCTGTAAACAATTGTTGGAAAAATAACTTGTCATGCACAAAGGAGATGTCCCAACTAGAGGTCGACCGATTATGATTTGTTTCAACAGCGATACCGATTATTGGAGGACCAAAAAACCGCCGATACCGATTAATCGGCCTATTTATTTAATTTATTTGTAATAACGACAATTTCAACAATACTGAACGAACACTTATTTTAACTTAATATAATACATCAATAAAATCAATTTAGGCTCAAATAAATAATAAAACATGTTCAATTTGGTTAAAATAATGAAAAAACAAAGTGTTGGAGAAGAAAGTAAAAGTGCAGTATGTGCCATGTAAAAAAGCTAATGTTTAAGTTCCTTGCTCAGAACATGAGAACATATGAAAGCTGGTGGTTCCTTTTAACATGAGTCTTCAATATTCCCAGGTAAGAAGTTTTAGGTTGAAGTTATTATAGGAATATTTCTCTCTATACCATTTGTATTTCATATACCTTTGCAAGTAAAATAATGGCGTTAAAACCCATGCTGTCAGTTTTTCACCAGAACTGAGTGTTGGATCTCTCACCACATGATTTCACTGGGGTGTATTCACAAGACACAAGATGGAAGAAAAGGACCGAAACAGGGAGAAACGACAGTGGGGGAAAAAAGTATTTGATCCCTTGCTGATTTTGTATGTTTGCCCACTGACAATAACAACAAAAATATCCAGAAAAACGCATGTCAAAAATGTTATAAATTGATTTGCATTTTAATAAGGGAAATAAGTATTTGACCCCCTCTCAATCAGAAAGATTTCTGGCTCCCAGGTGTCTTTTATACAGTTAACAAGCTGAGATTAGGAGCACACTCTTAAAGGAAGTGCTCCTAACCGCAGCTTGTTACCTGTATAAAAGACACCTGTCCTCAGAAGCAATCAATCAGATTCCAAACTCTCCACCATGGCCAAGACCAAAGAGCTCTCCAAGGATGTCAGGGACAAGATTGTAGACCCACGCAAGGCTGGAATGGGCTACAAGACCATCGCCAAGCAGCTTGGTGAGGTGACAACATTTGGTGTGATTATTCGCAAATGGAAGAAACACAAAAGAACTGTCAATATCCCTCGGCCTGGGGCTCCATCCAAGATCTCACCTCGTGGAGTTGCAATGATCATGAGAACAGTGAGGAATCAGCCCAGAACTACACGGGAGGATCTTGTCAATCATCTCAAGGCAGCTGGGACCATAGTCACCAAGAAAACAATTGGTAACACACTACGCCGTGAAGGACTGAAATCCTGCAGCGCCCGCAAGATCCCCCGCTGAAGAATACATATACATGCCCGTCTGAAGTTTGCCAATGAACATCTGAATGATTCAGAGGACAACTGGTGAAAGTGTTGTGGTCAGATGAGACCAAAATGGAGCTCTTTGGCATCAACTCAACTCGCCGTGTTTGGAGGAGGAATGCTGCCTATGACCCCAAGAACACCATCTCCACCGTCAAACATGGAGGTGGAAACATTATGCTTTGGGGGTGTTTTTCTGCTAAGGGGACAGCACAACTTCACCGCATCATTTGACGGGGCCATGTACTGTCAAATCTTGGGTGAGAACCTCCTTCCCTCAGCCAGGGCATTGAAAATGGGTCGTGGAGGGGTATTCCAGCATGACAATTACCCAAAACACACGGCCAAGGCAACAAAGGAGTGGCTCAAGAAGAAGCACATTAAGGTCCTAGAGGGGCCTAGCCAGTCTCCAGACCTTAATCCCATAGAAAATCTGTGGAGGGAGCTCAAGGTTCGAGTTGCCAAACGTCAGCCTCGAAACCTTAATGACTTGGAGAAGATCTGCAAAGAGGAGTGCGACAAAATCCTTCCTGAGATGTGTGCAAACCTGGTGGCCAACTACAAGAAACGTCTGACCTCTGATTGCCAACAAGGGTTTTGCCACCAAGTACTAAGTCATGTTTTGCAGAGGGGTCAAATACTTATTTCCCTCATTAAAATGCAAATCAATTTATAAAATTTTTGACATGCGTTTTTCTGGATTTTTTTGTTGTTATTCTGTCTCTCACTGTTCATATAAACCTACCATTAAAATTGTAGACTGATCATTTCTTTGTAAGTGGGCAAACGTACAAAATCAGCAGGGGATCAAATACTTTCCCCCCCCACTGTACCTGCAATTGTCCAAAAATAATCTCTCTGTACAAAAATGATCTATATCCACAGTAAAACGAGTCCTTTATTGACACAACCTGAATGGCCGCTCAGCAAAGGAAGAAGCCACTGCTCCAAAACCGCCATAAAAAAGACGGACTATGGTTTGCAACTGCACATGTGGAAAAAGATTGCACTTTTTGGAGAAATGTCCTCTGGTCTGATGAAACAAAAATAGAACTGTTTGGCCATAATTGCCATCGTTATGTTTGGAGGAAAAAGGGGGAGGCTTGCAAGCCGAAGAACACCCTCCCAACTGTGAAGCACGGGGTTGGCAGCATCTTGTTGTGGGGGTGCTTTGCTGCAGGAGAGACTAGTGCACATCACAAAACAGATGGCATCACGAGGAGGAAAATTATGTGGATATATTGAATCAACATCTCAAGACATCAGTCAGGAGTTAACCTCTACGGGCCACGGTGGCAGTATTGAGAATTTTGAAAAAAATACGTGACCATTTTTAACTGCCTCCTACACCAACTCAGAAGCTAGGATATGCATATTATTAACACATTCGGATAGAAAACACTCTGAATTTTCTAAAACAGTTTGAATGGTGTCTGTAAGTATAACAAAACTCATATTGCAGGCAAAAACCTGAGAAAAATAGATTTAAAAAAATGAGAATTTTGTGGCTGTACTATTTAGTGTCATTGTTTATTAGATACCATAGTGAGAAAGGATTCAGTTCGCAACTCCTACGGATTCCACTAGATGTCAGCGATCTTTATAAAGTTGTTTGAAGCTTCCATGATTAACAGGGAGCAAATAAGAATGCATTGAAGTTGACGTCCGTGGGATGTCGTCACTTCCATTATGGCCTGCACCTGCGCAATCATGAGACACGGGACATTTTTCAAAAACGTTTTTCTAGACACAGGTGAGGTCGGGTTGAAACATTACTGATGTTTCACGTTAAAAATGGCTCTAAAGATTGATGCTAAACAACGTTTGACATGTTTGAACAAACATAAATAGATTATTTTTGTAACTTTTTTAACTTTTTGCCGTGACTTCACACACCCCCCCGCGCTACTTTTTAGTAGCCACCGAAGCGCTAACAACATGGAACAACTTGGAGTTCTTTGGACATCAATTATGAACTTTGTCAAAAGAAACCACATTTGTTGTGGACCTGGAATTCCTGGAACTGCCAATGGATGAAGATAATCAAAGGTAATGGATTATTGACAATAGTATTATTGATATTACATGGTTACAAGATGATGCTAAGCTAATTAGGCTAGCTTATTGTTCTTAGCACAGCACCTGGTTTATTGCAACTTGTGATTTCCCAGTAAAGTTATTTTGAAATCTGGCAAGACAGTATCATTTACGAAATGTTAAACTATAATTATTTGAATGACAATATTATAATTTACCAATGTTTTCGAATAGTAATTTTGAAAATTGTAACGTTGTTCACCGGAAGCATTTCAGAGAAGAAAAAAATCAGAATTTCACAGCTACTGTAAAATGCGGTTTTTGGATATAAATATGAACTTGATGGAACAAAAAATGCATGTATTGTATAACATAATGTCCTAGGAGTGTCATCTGATGGAGATTGTCAAAGGTTGGTGCATAATTTTAGCTGGTTTCTGCTTTTGGTGACGCCTGACCTTGAATTGAAAATGGATGTTTGTACTTTTGTGGCTATGTACTGTCCTAACATAATCTAACTTTATGCTTTTGCCGTAAAGCCTCTTTGAAAATCGGACAATGTGGTTAGATTAAGGAGATGTTTATCTTTTAAATGGTGTAAAATAGTTGATTGTTTGAGAAATTGAAATTATTAGATTTTTGATGTTTTGAATTTCCAGCCTTGCTAGCAATCCCGTCTCAGGGTTCATTGCTAACCCGTGGCCTCAACAGGTTAAAGCTTGGTCGCAAATGGGTCTTCCAAATGGACAATGACCCCAAGCATACTTCCAAAGTTGTGGAAAAATGGCTTAAGGACAACAAAGTCAAGGTATTAGAGTGGCCATCACAAAGCCATGACCTCAATCCTTCAGAGAATTTGTGGGCAGAATTGAAAAACCGTGTGTGAGCAAGGAGGCCTACAAACCTGACTCAGTTACACCAGCTCTGTCAGGAGGAATGGGACAAAATTCACCCAACTTATTGTGGGAAGCTTGTGGAAGGCTACCCAAAATGTTTGACCCAAGTTAAACAATTTAAAGGCAATGCTACCAAATACTAATTGAGGGTATGTAAACTTCTGACCCACTGGGAATGTCATGAAAGAAATAAAAGCTGAAAGAAATCATTCTCTCTACTATTATTCTGACATTTCACATTCTTAAAATAAAGTGGTGACCCTAACTGGCCTAAGACAGGGAATGTTTACTAGGATTAAATGTCAGGAATTCTGAAAAACTGAGTTTAAATATATTTGGCTAAGGTGTATGTAAACTTTCGACTTCAACTGTATACGAAATGCTTCAGTCTGGTTTCAGACCCCATCGTAGCACTGAGACTGCACTCGTGAAGGTGGTAAATGACCTTTTAATGGCGTCAGACCGAGGCTCTGCGACTGTCCTCGTGCTCCTAGACCTTAGTGCTGCTGTTGACACCATCTTTCACCATTCTTTTGGAGAGATTAGAAACCCTAATTGTTCTACACAGACATGTTGCCTGGTTTAAATCTTATCTGTCGGAAAGATATCAATTCATCTCTGTGGATGGTTTGTCCTCTGACAAAACACTTGCAAGTTTCGGTGTTCTCCAAGGTTCCGTTTTAGGACCACTATTGTTTTCTCTATATATATTCTACCTCTTGGTGATGTCATTCGGAAACAGTGTTTACTTTCACTGCTATGCGGACAACACACAGCTGTACATTTCAATGAAACATGGTGACGCCCCAAAATTGTCTACCCTGGAAGCCTGTGTTTCAGACATAAGGAAGTTGATGGTGGAAAATGTTTTACTTTTAAACTCTGACAAAACAGAGATGCTTGTTCTAGGTCCCAAGAAACTATAGATCTGCTGTTGGATCTGACAATTAATCTTGATGGTTGTACAGTCGTCTGAAATAAAACTGTGAAGGACCTCGGTGTTACTCTGGACCTTGATCTCTCGTTTGAAGAACATTTCAAGGACAGTTTTTTTCCATCTTCGTAACATTGCAAAAATCTAACACTTTGTCCACAAATTATGCAGAAAAGCTAATCCATGCTTTTGTCACTTCTAGATTAGACCACTGACATGTGGTACTCCCCGGCTAGGTGGATTAAGCAATAAATAAACTTCAGTTTAAACTAGAATCCTGACTAGAACCCAAGCATTTGATCATATTACTCCAGTGCTAGCCTCTGTAAGCTTGTTCAGTATGATTGCGTATAGCTGTCGAAAGCTATAAATTAGAATTTCTACATCCGAGAGCATAAACTGGAAGTTGAAGTACTGCAACGTTAGCCTACTACCTGCCCCTAAATCGTATGCAATTCTCTTAAATGAACTTAAACTTGATGTAATGGACCAGGTACATCAATCAATCAAATACATTTATACATTCTAGGGACAATAAGGAGGCCTGCATCTTGTGACCGTAGCGTACGTGTGTACGGCAGGACCAAATCGGGGGGAGAGGTAGAAGCAAGCCCGACCAAACCCTACCCATCAAGTTTAAATTCATTTAAGAAATGTACATACGATTTAGGGGCTTATTTGAATAGATAACTTAATGTTGTAGTTTGTCCATAAAAGTTGTATACTAGTTGAAATTTACACTATAATAGTATTACATTAAACTATTACATGAAACTATAATATAACATTCCAAAGGCCACAACAACAGCCTGATCAACTTTATGCGATGCAGATGTGTCACACTGCATGCATGAGGCAAATGGTGGTCACACCATATACTGACCGGTTTTCTGATCCATGCTTGGTATCTGTGACCAACAGATGCATATCTGTATTCCCAGTCATGTGATTAGAGCATAAGAATTTATTTCAGTTGACTCATTTCCTTTATAAGAACTGTAACTTAGTAAAATCTTAGAAATTGTTGCATGTTGCGTTTATATTTTTGTTCAGTGTATTTTAGGTCATGTTCTCAGAGCGTTCCGAGAACATTAAGAAACTACGCTCTTCTGTGGGAATTTCAGTACTTAAGCAATACGTTTTCTGCAGGTTTCCTCATGGTCTTAAAACCCAAAAATGAACATTCCCAGAACAGGCAATTTTTACTTCCGTTCTCAGTTATCGGTGAGGAAACTTATGGCTAGCTCGGCATGTGTGTCCATACCCTATCATTCTAATTCTAAATGACAGCACGTGGATGACCTCAGCCGTACACACATACGGCTGCGTATTAACAACCAGGGTACAGCAGCCACACTTCTCACCAGGGGACAAGACCCAAACACATAACAGTTCCACGCTAACGGAACCATGAAATGGAAGTTGGGGAAAACACACACATGCAGACATGCACAAGCATGTACTCACGCACACATACACACACACACACGTACGCACGCATGCATGCACGCACACACACACATACACACATTGGTGATGCCTTGATTGGTCTTACACACTGAATTTCCTAAGGGTCATCCTCGCTGCTATAACAACACACAGGGCTCCCCTGCTGCAGTGGAGAGTGTCTTTTATATCTATCAGGATTACATCACCTTGTTAACTTTAATTATCAAAATACTGTAATTACTAACAGATCTCCAAACCAGGGAGTGTGTGCATGAGTATAGATGTCGCGAGAATTTTCCTGATGCATCCAGAAATGCAAATGAGCGTGGTGAGTGGCTGAAAATGAATAGTTCTCTTTCTCTCCATGCGAGGGCAGTCGAGTCATTGGGATCAGGACTTCCTATTATTATGTTCTTTCTCGCTTGCTCAAACACTAGGCCTAGGTCCTGTTACTGCAACATTCAAATATACAAAAATGTATCTGAAATGCAGCCATACACATCAAAAAGTGTTGTTTTATATAGCTAAACACAATATTGATATTGTAAGGTTACGAATGAACTCAACATTTTGTCCCTGGGGTGGCCTAGCAGTTAGGGCGCGCACATATAGGCCTACCGTGTCGGTGTGGGTTCGATTCCGGCTAATGCCCTTCTGGAACAAATAACTAAATTCCCCGATTTGACTTGATGTTAGAACTACCTTTTTAAGTGTTCTGATACTTCTAGTTTGGAGTTGTATTTTTATGATTTCACTTTAAAGTGTGTATAGTATTGCTTACTAGGTGTGTCCAATCAATTTTGTAACCACTCCCTCTTCAAATTAGGGCTAATTGGAAAAGCTGTTAAAAAGAAAACATTGTATTATTTCTTTGTTCTCCCTGACGAAGGCCATGCAGCCAAAACGCATCGGATTTTTAAAAACATTGTTTCTATTGAACATGCCATACTAATAAAGGCATTTTAATCAATTATATGAAGAGTGCCTTGGTCCTCCTTTCTTTTTGATGACCAACTCACCCCTTTTACCAAAGAGCACCTTCTGTCTACCAACATTTACTATTGTGTACCTTAGTAGCGCTTCCCTTCCTCCTCTTTCTACATATACATGCCCGTCTGAAGTTTGCCAATGAACATCTGAATGATTCAGAGGACAACTGGTGAAAGTGTTGTGGTCAGATGAGACCAAAATGGAGCTCTTTGGCATCAACTCAACTCGCCGTGTTTGGTGGAGGAGGAATGCTGCCTATGACCCCAAGAACACCATCTCCACCGTCAAACATGGAGGTGGAAACATTATGCTTTGGGGGTGTTTTTCTGCTAGGGGACAGGACAACTTCACCGCGTCAAAGGGATGATGGATGGGGCCATGTACCGTCAAATCTTGGGTGAGAACATCCTTCCCTCAGCCAGGGCATTGAAAATGGGTCGTGGATGGGTATTCCAGCATGACAATGACCCAAAACACACGGCCAAGGCAACAAAGGAGTGGCTCAAGAAGAAGCACATTAAGGTCCTGGAGTGGCCTAGCCAGTCTCCAGACCTTAATCCCATAGAAAATCTGTGGAGGGAGCTGAAGGTTCGAGTTGCCAAACGTCAGCCTCGAAACCTTAATGACTTGGAGAAGATCTGCAAAGAGGAGTGGGACAAAATCCCTCCTGAGATGTGTGCAAACCTGGTGGCCAACTACAAGAAATGTCTGACCTCTGTGATTGCCAACAAGGGTTTTGCCACCAAGTACTAAGTCATGTTTTGCAGAGGGGTCAAATACTTATTTCCCTCATTAAAATGCAAATCATTTTATAACATTTTTGACAAGCGTTTTTCTGGATTTTTTTGTTGTTATTCTGTCTCTCACTGTTCAAATAAACCTACCATTAAAATTATAGACTGATCATTCCTTTGTAAATGTGCAAATGTACAAAATCAGCAGGGGATCAAATACTTTTTTCCCCCACTGTAGTGCCAATTTTCAAATATGGACAGTCCAGGGTTATTTTACCCCTGACCTTGATAAGAAAAATCCATACCACAGACATTTTTGGAAAACATAAATATGAAACAATGAGATAATAACTGTGAGTGGGCTACAGCAATATTAGTTTCCATTCACACAAAGTGTCGGGTAAATTGCCACAGTAGATGTGTTTACTCTTACTGTAAACAATGTGACCAAGCCACAAAACAATTTCACATTAATAAAGGTAGTTGTGTCTTTAGGAACTTGGACCAGCACTGAAATTTGACCAGTGAGGTTCATTTCTTCCCCCTTGTCTCTGCTTGTTCCAGGTTGAAGGACATTCCACCCTAACACCCTGCAGATGTAAAGAGTTTGTTGTGAACCTCCCAGCCACCAGGATAATCATATCGCAGGATATTATTCAGTAGTGTGCAACATCACAATTTAGATTTTAATCCACTTCACATGACGTGATTGTTTATCATGTAGTTTTGTCAAAACATAATTTATGAAGCTCATTCTAAAATATCCACGTGTTTTCTGTCCCAGGGGATTGCACTGTGAGCAGCTCTTCAATTTAGACAAGAATTAGTTTAATTAGGTGTTAGTGGCTGCAGTTCATCTGTCTAATCCCCTGCAAAGAGAGAGAAAGGCATCAATATTACAATGCCGTATTAATTTAATTGAATATACAGTTGAAGTCGGAAGTTTACATACACCTTAGCCAAATACATTTAAACTCAGTTTTTCACAATTCCTGACATTTAATCATGGTAAAAATTCCCTGTCTTAGGTCAGTTAGGATCACCACTTTATTTTAAGAATTCTTGAAAAGTCAAAATAATAGTAGAGTTATTTATTTCACCTTTTATTTATTTCATGACATTCCCAGTGGGTCAGAAGTTTGCATACACTCAATTAGTATTTGGTAGCATTGCCTTTAAATTGTTTAACTTGGGTCAAACATTTTTGGGTAGCCTTCCACAAGCTTCCCACAATACGTTAGGTGAATTTTGGCCCATTCCTCCTGACAGAGCTGGTGTAACTGAGTCAGGTTTGTAGGCCTCTTCGCTCGCACACGCTTTTTCAGTTCTGCCCAGAAATTTTCTATAGGATTGAGGTCAGGGCTTTGTGATGGCCACTCCAATACCTTGACTGTGTTGTCCTTAAGCCATTTTGCCGCAACTTTGGAAGTATGCTTGGAGTCATTGTCCATTTGGAAGACCCATTTGCGACCAAACTTTAACTTCCTGACTGATTTCTTGAGATGTTGCTTCAATATATCCACATAATTTTCCTCCTCATGATGACATCTATTTTGTGATGTGCACTAGCACCCCCACAACATGATGTGCACTAGCACCCCCGTGCTTTACAGTTGGGATGGTGTTCTTCAGCTTGTAAGCCTCCCCATTTTTCCTCCAAACATAACGATGGTCATTATGGCCAAACAGTTCTATTTTTGTTTCATCAGACCAGAGGACATTTCTCCAAAAAGTACGATATGTGTCCCCATGTGCAGTTGCAAAATGTAGTCTGGCTTTTTTTATGGTGGTTTTGAAGCAATGGCTTCTTCCTTGCTGAGTGGCCTTTCAGGTTATGTCGATATAGGACTTGTTTTACTGTGGATATAGATACTTTTGTAGCTGTTTCCTCCAGCATCTTCACAAGGTCCTTCACTGTTGTTCTGGGATTGTTTTGCACTTTTCGCACCAAAGTACGTTCATCTCTAGGAGACAGAACGCGTCTCCTTCCTGAGCGGTAAGACGGCTGCATTGTCCCATGGTGTTTATACTTGCGTACTATTGTTTGTACAGATGAACGTGGTACCTTCAGGCGTTTGGAAATTGCTCCCAAGGATGAATCAGACTTGAATTTCTTTTCTGAGGTCTTGGCTGATTTCTTTTGATTTACCCATGATGTCCAGCAAAGAGGCACTGAGTGTGAAGATAGGCCTTGAAATACATCCACAGGTACACCTCCAATTGACTCAAATGTTGTCAATTACCCTATCAGAAGCTTCTAAAGCCATGGCATCATTTTCTGGAACTTTCCAAGCTGTTTAATGGCACTGTCAACTTAGTGTATGTTAACTTCTGACCCCCTGGAATTGTGATACAGTGAATTATAAGTGAAATAATCTGTCTGTAAATAATTGTTGGAAAAATGACTTGTGTCATGCACAAAGTAGATGTCCTAAACGACTTCCCAAGACTATAGTTTGTTAACAAGAAATGTGTGGAGTGGTTGAAAAACTAGTTGTAATGACTCCAATCAAGTGTATGTAAACTTCCGACTTCAACTATATACCAATAGTTTACATCTTGTGGTAAACCCTCTGTATTTTCTCTGGTGACGTCTATTGATTGTTGACTTTGACACAGATATGCCTACCTCCTGGAGGGTGTTCTTGATCTGGCCAACTGTTATGAAGGGGTTTTTCTTCACAAGGGAAAGAATTCTGTCATCCACCACAGTTGTTTTCCGTGGTCTTTCGGGCCTTTTGGTTTTCCTGAGCTCACCAGTGCATTCTTTCTTTTTAAGAATATACCAAATAGTTGATTTGGCCACACTTAATATTCTCGCAATCTCTCTGATGGGTTTGTTTTGATTTTTCAGCCTAATGATGGCTTGCTTCACTGGCAGTGACAGCTCTGGACTTCATATTGAGGATTAACAGCAACAGATTTCAAATGCAAATGCCACACTTGATGTCAACTCAAGACCTTTTATCTGCTTACTTGTAAATTAACTAATGAGGGAATAACACACACCTGGCCATGGAACAGCTGAGCAGCAAATTGTCCAATTACTTTTGGTCCCTTAAAAAGGTGTATGCAAATAGATCATACAAGTGGTTAGGCATTTTCAACAAACAAAATATTTCTTAAAAGGTCTAGAAGAGTAGTAGTCAATTTCTCCTCAACCCTCAAACACGAAAGACTATAGTGCATGTTGTTAATGTTAGTTTTGTGTGTGCAATTAAGGGCAAGGCGTGCTGCTTTGTTTTGAGCCAAGCTGCAGCTTTGCTAGGTCTTTCTTTGCTACACCCAACCATTTTACCGGACAGTAATCAAGATGGGACAAGATTAAAGTTGATCTTTGTGTCAAAAATGCAGAACATCTTTTTATTACAGACTATCATTTTATGTGTGCTCCCCATTTTCACAACTTTGTCTATGTGACTTGACCATGACAACTGACCATCCAATGTTACCATCTTCAATAAGTTCAATGGTCACACCCTTTATGCACAACTCCAGTTGAGGTTTTGTTCTAAGAGTACTTTGAACCAAATAGAATGATTTTGGTTTTAGATGCATTGAAGACCTTTTTATTGTCAATTGCCCATTCTGACACTGACTGTAAATAAGAGTCTCAGTGAGCTTACTTGCTGTAAGTGCTGATGTGTAGTGTGCAATCATCAGCACATAGTCCTTTTAGCTTCTTGTAAGACAAGTGGCAAATAATTTGTAAAAACAGAGAAGAGTAACAGCGCAAGGCAACTGCCCTGAGGAGTACCGCACTGTACATATCTGATGTTAGAGAAGCTTTTATTGGATAAGTAACTCTCCACCCATGTGATGTAAGGCCCTAAGTGAGTTTTTTTTCAATAAAAAATGTGGATAAATAACATCAAAGGCTGCACTGAAATCTAGCAATACAGCTCCAACTATCATCTTATTATCCATTTATTTTAACTAGTCATCAGTCATCTGAGTCAGTGCAGTACAAGTTGAGTGCCCTTCCCTACAGTATATGCATGCTGAAAGTAAATAGTGAACTTGTTCTTTAATATAAAAAATAGCATTGCTGATGCCATCTTTTTCTCCCTGTGTGATGACATTTCCTTTTCCTGTGCAGGTGGGCTCTCCCGTCAACATGAGTCTCCTGCTGCTCCTGCCCCAAATCCACACATACACTATTATGAATGTTCCCCTATTTACATGTTTGTGTGTTGTGTGTCAGAAGTGAGCGATGGGAAGCTTTGAGAAGAGGTTGTCTGGTGTGGGAAGAGGACATACAGAAAGGTGACATATTAGTCTTTCCCTACACCCTACCCTTATCCCCTACTCTCACCTTAGCCCCTTAATCTTAAACCACTAACCCTTAAATGTCCAACCTGACCTGATGCGATTAAGATTATCCTACCAACGGGACATTAAAAACTGTAACATCTTATGGTTCACCGAGACATGGCTGAACGACGATACGGACAATATAGAGCTAGCGGGATTTTCCATGCACCGGCAGAACAGACGTTACCTCTGGTAAGACGAGAGGTGGGGGTGTGTGTCTGTCAATAACAGCTGGTGCGCGATGTCTAATATTAAAGAAGTCTTGAGGTATTGCTCGCCTGATGTAGAGTACCTTATGAAAAGCTGTAGACCACACTACCTACCAAGAGAGTTCTCATCTATATTATTCGTAGCTGTCTATTTACCACCACAGAACGAAGCTGGCACTAAGACCGCTCTCAACCAACTCTATAAGGACATAAGCAAAGAAGAAAATGCTCACCCAGAAGCGGTGCTCTTAGTGGCCGGGGACTATAATGCAGGCAAACTTAAATCAGTTTTACACAATTTTTACCAGCATGTCACATGTGCTACCAGAGGGGAAAAAAATCCTAGACCACCTTTACGCCTACACACAGAGAAGCATACAACGCTCTCCCCCACCCTCCATTTGGCAAATCTGAACATAATTCTATCCTCCTGATTCCTGCTTACAAGCAAAAACTATACCAGGATGTACCAGTGATTCGATCAATATGGAAGTGGTCAGATGACGCAGATGCTACACTACAGTACTGTTTTGCTAGCACAGACTGGAATATGTTCCAGGATTCATCCAATGGCATTGAGGAGTACACCATCTCAGTCAATGGCTTCATCAATAAGTGCATTGACAACGTCATCCCCACAGTGACTGTACGTACATATCCCAACCAGAAGCCATGGATTACAGGCAACAGCCGCATCGAGCTAAAGGCTAGAGCTTCCGCGTTCAAGGAGCGGGAGACTAATCCTGGCTGACCAGTGACGTAAGCCTGCCAGATGAGTTAAATGCTTTTTATGCTCGTTTCGAGGCAAGCAACACTGAAGCATGCACGAGAGCACCAGCAGTTCTGGATTACTGTGTGATAACGCTCTTGGTAGCCGATGTGAACAAAACCTTTAAACAGGTCAACATTCACAAAGCTGCTGGGCCAGACGGATTACCAGAACGTGTACTCAAAGCATGCACGGACCAACTGGCAAGTGTCTTCACTGACATTTTCAACCTCTCCCTGACTAAGTCGTAATACCTACATTGCAAGCAGACCACCATAGTCACCGTGCCCAAGGAAGAGAAGGTAACCTGCCTAAATGATTACCGCCACGTCGGTAGCCATGAAGTGCTTTGAAAGGCTGGTCATGGCTCACATCAACAGCATCCTCCCGGACACCCTAGACCCACTCCAATTTGTATACCGCCCCAACAGATCCACAGATGATGCAATCTCAATCGCACTCCACACTTCCCTTTCTCAACTGGACAAAAGGAACACCTATGTGAGAATGCTGTTCATGGACTACAGCTCAGCGTTCAACACCATAGTGCCCACGAAGCTCATCACTAAGCTAAGGACTCTGGGACTAAACACCTCCCTCTGCAACTGGATCCTGGACTTCCTGATTGGCCGCCCCAGGTGGTAAGAGTAAGCAACAACACGTCTGCCACACTGATCCTTAACACTGGGAGTCCTCAGGGGTGTGTACTTAGTCCCCTCCTGTATTCCCTGTTCACCCACGACTGCGTGGCCAAACACGACTCCAACACCATCATTAAGTTTGTTGACGACACAACAGTGGTAGGCCTGATCACCGACAACAATGAGACGGCCTATAGGGAGGATGTCAGAGAACTGGCAGTGTGGTGCCAGGACAACAACCTCTCCCTCAATGTGAGCAAGACTAAGGAGCTGATCGTGGACTACAGGAAAAGATGGGCCGAACAGACCCCCATTAACATCGACGGGGCTGTAGTGGAGCGGGTCGAGATTTAAGTTCCTTGGTGTCCACATCACCAACGAACTATCATGGTCCAAACATACCAAGACTGTTGTGAAGAGGGTACGACAAAACCTTTTCCCCTCAGGCGACTGAAAAGATTTGGCATGGGTCCCCAGATCCTCAAAAGGTTCTTCAGCTGCACCTAGAGAGCATCCTGACCAGTTGCATCACTGCCTGGTATGCAGGGGCGGTTCTGGGGGGGGGGGGGGGGCAGTGCCCCTGTGACAACAATTTTGGACCCCCTTGTGGCCCCCCTAAATGTGGAGTATGAAATTAAATCATTTTTACATAAATTTTTGCTATCGTTCTTTTTTTACATCTGTTATTAGACAGTGGCAACACGGAATACTAATGATTATGAACATGGTCTTTTGCCTGCTAATGCCTGCAATGCAGTGAAGAAAACGATATGACAACAATAACGTCTAATGTAACTGGCCCATCTAACAGTACAACTGGCCCCAGTTGAAATGGTCTAGAACCGCCACTGCTGGTATGGCAACTGCTCGGCATCTGACTGTAAGGCGCTACAGAGGGTAGTGTGAACGGCCCAGTACATCACTGGGGCCAAGCTTCCTGCCATCCATGACCTGTATAATAGGCGGTGTCAGAGGAAAGCCCATAAAATTGTCAGACTCCAGTCACCCAAGTTATAGACTGTTTTCTCTGCTACCGCACGGCAAGCGGTACCGGAACGCCAAGTCTACGACTAAGAGGCTCCTGAATAGCTTCTACCCCCAAGCCATAAGACTGCTGAACAATTAATAAAATCGCCACCGGACAATTTACATTGACCCCCCCCCCCTTTTGTACACTGCTGCTACTCACTGTTTATTATCTATGCATAGTCACTTCACCCCCACCTACATGTACAAATTACCTCAACTAACCTGTACCCCACACTCTGACTCGGTACCGGTGCCCCCTGTATATAAACCTCATTGTTGTTATTCTTATTGTGTTACTTTATTACTTTTTATTTTAGTCTACTTGGTAAATATTTTCTTAATTCTTGAACTGGTTAAGGGCTTGTAAGTAAGCATTTCACTGTAAAATCTACACTTGTTGTTTTCAGCGCATGTGGCATCGTTTGATTTGATGTGTGTGTGTGTTATAGGAGAAGTACCTGTGGCAGCACTCGGAGCTCCACACCATGATGGCCGACTTCTTGTATTTCCTGTTACTACGAAAAACTGTGCGACATCTTCATGTTTGCCCGCAAGGACTTCTCCCCCTTTGCCTCCTGCCGACCCCTGGGGGGCACCTTCAACACCTCCTCACCTTGAGGAGATACTGGCTGTGTCTCAATAGTCTAGTAGCTTCCTCTCACAGGCACTTCAGTGAGGACAATACTCTTCTGGTTAGCACTTGTCACTAGTATGTACAGAGGCCCTCAAGATCATCAAATATGAATTATTTGATGGATGTTTTGTATGTTATTTTGTGCTACTGTTTTTACTGTCTACTGTTTTTGTTTATGTGAGCTGCACTAAAACACATTCCAATCAATTCTGTTGATATGGCAATCACAAGAGTTAGTTATGTCCGTTGGTGTGAATAAAATAAAATGTATTATGTCATGTCTTGTATATTTTCCATGCTTTACTTCTGTTGAAAAACTTGAGTAACTTTATTTCAGTAACTGCTACTTTGCTTTGACTCTGTGATCACCCCATATATTTGTAAGAATAAAGTTATAATTGAAAATAATGCTAACATTTGGATAAACTTAGCGATATTGTTATGTATATTCTCAACACATATCAATGAATTTAATCAGACAGCTGGTAAAGATGTTAAATGATTCATCAATTTAGAGATGGCAATGCATTTACTAACTATGAAATGTTAGTAAATTTAACGTATTAACAAAACTAACAACTTTTAAGTCAAACAATTTCAAAGTCAAGATAAAATAGGTCCAAAATTTGACACCTTTGATAAAGATTAGCAAAAAAAGACTATAAAATAAATAACACAAATACACTAACGTTACTTGTTGGTCCTTATATAACTAATGGTGAAAGCTAGCTAGCTGGAGCAATGGTCAGGTAAAGTTCCAACGTTAGTCACACAGCTTTTACTTTGAAAATCCTTAGCACAAATATCCTGTGGCAGACCCTCTTTTCCACACCCACACCATCTCTGTTCAGTAATTAAATCTTGTGGATGACATAAAAAATAATTAATGCAGTCCAAATGATTATCCGTCTTCGTTATTTAAGTTTGGATGTTGATTGAACGAACGGTACACCGATGGGTCAGTAAGTGTAGAGAATCATTGTACCATCTAAACCACTGTGAAATATCTTTTCAATAACCAAAAATATTGTGTTTTTAGCTGTTTGAAGCTGGTGTACAAAACCAAAAGTAAAAGACGCAAAAACAAATCTAAAGAATGGGAAGCATATAAATAGCGCACACAGAACAGCTCTAACGCATATTAGGCTTGCTTTCAATGAGAATGGAAGATCTCTAACTCACATTTCTTTGTGAATTTGGTCGGGTCGTCCAAAAATTACACATTGTAGCTTTAATATGATCTAAGATTAGCTAATTACTGATCTCATAGACTTTGTATCTGAGGCTACATATATTTATGTGAGCTAACTTTAACCCTTTCCTGTGTAGCTTATATAAAACTGAACTCATAATGATAATAGGTTGTATTTCTAATAATTATATTTCTCATAACAAATAATGCCTTATCTTGTTTAGATCGGCTGCAGCAGGGTGCTCTATTCTTCGTGCTACTTCTGCATAGCTTTCTTGTTGGACTGTTGTCTCTTCTGATTGGGGTGTTGTCCTGTTAGCTGTCCACTAGAAGGGATTTGACGTTGCAGGCTGGTCTATCTGGATGGAGCCTGGAGGTGTAGGGTCGAGCTGGCCTCTGCAAGGTGCCCGATGGAGCAGGGTGGTGTTTGCTGCTCTGGATGGGGCCTGATTTTTATGGTGGAGCTGGCCTCTCTGGAAGGGAACCGATGGTGTAGGGTGGAGCTGACCTCTAGAGGGGGCACGATGGTGCAGGGTGGAGCTAGCCTCTCTGGATGGGGCCTGGTTGTGTAGGGTAGAGCTGGCCTCTCTGGATGTGGCCCTGTGGTGTAGGGTGGAGCTGGTCTCTCTGGGTGAGGGCTGGTGGTCATGATCTTGGAGGATATATGGCAGAGTTTCTCTTATTTTGGTATTTGCTTTGTCCCAGAGCAGTTTCTTTCAGTTTCCTAGAGAACACCTTGACACCCTGTTTGTTCAAGTGTACTAGGTCGTACATCAGCTGGGGGTGAATGTCACGGTGGTTCGCTAGGTAAATATTGTCCAAAAGAGCACAGTGTGGGTGTGTGTGTTGGGAATGGAAAATGCTACTGTGGCCCCAAGATGTCTACACTCAAGTGCCAAATATCTGCAGGAGAGCAAGCTATTTTATCTGTCTATGTGTCTGATTTTCCCAACCAATACTGCTTCACCAGCAACATGCAGAATATTAGACTTGGGATGGTAATGACATTAGATGATGCAAGTCTGGGATGGAGAGAGGGAGAGCTAGACAGAGGTAAAGGGAGAAGGAGGGAGAGAAAGAGTAAGAGAGGGAAGGAAGGAAGAGAGATCATCCTTTAACCTTTCCAATACTGCTGTTAAAGCATTTATACATTGAAGTACACTTTACACTGTGCTTACCTGAAGTTGATATCATTTTTTCCATTATGTGGTTGAATGTACACAATCAGGATGTGGTGTGTTGGAGTTGTGACCTGTCTGGTGATTGAGATTGAGATTGAGATAATCCTGTATTGTATTCCTGTGACAGATTCAACTAGTTGATCCTATTTCAGTCACACTCAGTAAATCCCTAGCCCTTGAGTCATTGGCCGCTGGACCGCAGTTCACTGGACTTCAGTGGAACACCATCTGTGAAATGACTTGTATTCTGGGGCCATTGGACCCAGGGAGATCTGGAAAACCAAGTGAATGAACTCTATGACTGATTGCAAAAATCACTGAAGCTGGAGACTCATATCTCCCTCACTAGCTCTAAGCACCAGCTGTCAGAGCAGCTCACAGATCACTGCACCTGTACATAGCCCATGTGTAAATAGCCCATCCAACTACCTCATCCCCATACTGTATTTATTTATCTTGCTCCTTTGCACCCCAGTATCTCTACTTGCAAAATTCATCTTATGCACATCTACCATTGCAGTGTTTAATTGCTATATTGTAATTACTTCGCCACCATGGCCTATTTATTGCCTTACCTCCCTTATCCTACCTCATTTGCACATGCTGTATATAGATTTTTTTTACTGTATTATTGACTTTATGTTTGTTTATTCCATATGTAACTCTGTGTTGTTGTATGTGTCGAACTGCTTTGCTTTATCTTGGCCAGGTCGCAGTTGCAAATGAGAACTTGTTCTCAACTAGCTTACCTGGTTAAATAAAGGTTAAAAAATATATATATTAATGATACTGTAATATCCTGTTGGGGCTAGGGGGCAGTATTTGCACGGCCGGATAAAAAACGTACCCGATTTAATCTGGTTACTACTCCTGCCCAGTAACTAGAATATGCATATAATTGTTTGATTTGGATAGACAACACCCTAAAGTTTCTAAAACTGTTTGAATGGTGTCTGTGAGTATAACAGAACTCATTTGGCAGGCCAAAACCTGAGAAGATTCCAAACAGGAAGCGCTCTCTCTGACCATTTCATGGCCTTCTTGATCATCTCTAACAAAAACAGGGGATCTCTGGCATGACGTGACATTTTCTAACGCTCCCATAGGCTCTCAGAAGGCGCCAGAAAGCTGAATCGTGGCTTTGCAGCCCATGGCTGAAAAACAGTAGCGCATTTTGATAGTGGTCGATCTGAGGACAATGGGACGGGGCGTGCGTGCCCGAGTCGACTCCATGTTTACTTTCTCTCTCTTTTAACGAAAACCACCACTCCCGGTCGGAATATTATTGCTTTTTTACGAGAAAAATGGCATAAAAATTGATTTTAAACAGCGTTTGACATGCTTCGAAGTACGGTAATGGAATATTTAGACATTTTTTGTCACGAAACGCGTCGGGCGCGTGACCCTTATTTACCCTTCGGATAGTGTCTTGAACGCACGAACAAAACGCCGCTATTTGGATATAACTATGGATTATTTGGGACCAAATCAACATTTGTTATTGAAGTAGAAGTCCTGGGAGTGCATTCTGATGAAGAACAGCAAAGGTAATAACATTTTTCTTATAGTAAATCTGACTTTGATGAGAGCTAAACATGGTGGGTGTCTAAATAGCTAGCCCTGTGATGCCAGGCTATCTATTTAGAATATTGCAAAATGTGCTTTCACCGAAAAGCTATTTTAAAATCGGACATAGCGAGTGCATATAGGAGTTCTGTATCTATAATTCTTAAAATAATTTATGTTTTTTGTGAACGTTTATCGTGAGTAATTTAGTAAATTCACCGGAAGTGTTCGGTGGGAATGCTAGTCACATGCTAGTCACATGCTAATGTAAAAAGCTGGTTTTTGATATAAATATGAACTTGATTGAACAAAACATGCATGTATTGTATAACATAATGTCCTAGGTGTGTCATCTGATGAAGATCATCAAAGGTTAGTGCTGCATTTAGCTGTGGTTTGGGTTTATGTGACATTATATGCTAGCTTGAAAAATGGGTGTCTGATTATTTCTGGCTGGGTACTCTGCTGACATAATCTAATATTTTCCTTTCGTTGTAAAGCCTTTTTGAAATCGGACAGTGTGGTTAGATTAACGAGAGTCTTGTCTTTAAATAGCTGTAAAATAGTCATATGTTTGAAAAATGGAAGTTTTCGGATTTTAGAGGAATTTGTATTTCGCGCCACGCCCATCATTGGATATTGGAGCAGACGTTCCGCTAGCGGAACATCTAGATCTTAATATGCTGGTAGAAATGAGGTAAAACGGATTTAAGTTTCCCTGCAGTAAAGTCCACTAGGCGCGCCGCCTCTGGATGAGCATTTACCTATTTGCTTATGGCCCTATACAGCTCGTTGAGTGCCATCTTAGTGCCAGCATCGGTTTGTGGTGGTAAATAGACAGCAACAAAAAATATGGTAAATAGTGTGGTCTACAGCTTATCATGAGATACTCTACCTCAGGTGAGAAAAACCTTGAGACTTCCTTAACATTAGATTTCATGCACCAGCTGTTATTTACAAGTAGACACAGACCGCCACCCCTTGTCTTACCGGAGGCAGCTGTTTTATCTTTCCGATGGACCAAAAACCCCGGCAGCTGTATGTTATCCATGTCGTCGTTCAGCCACGACTCTGTGAAACATAAGATAATACAGTTTTAAATGTCCCGTTGGTAGGATATCCTTGATCGGAGCTCATCCATTTTGTTATCCAATGATTGCATGTCAGCTAATAGGACTGATGGTAGAGGGGGTTTACTCACTCGCTTTTGAATTCTTAGAAGGCAGCTCAACCTCCGCCCCCTTTTTCTCTGTCTTTTCTTCCCGCAAATGATGGTGATTTGGGCCCTTTCCCAAGAAAGCAGCATATCCTACGCGTCGGACTCGTTAAAGACAAAATCTTCGTCCAGTTTGAGGTGAGTAATCGCTGTTCTGATGTCCAGAAGTTATTTTCTGTCATAAGTGACGGTAGCAGCAACATTATGTACAAAATCAGTAAAAAAATAAGTTACAAAGAACGTGAAAAAATTAACAAAATAGCACAGTTGGTAAAATGTCAGCTATCACCTCCGGCGCCATTCGTTCACTAATGATACAATGTAGTCAAGCTCAAGGCATATTTCTGTCCAAAAGTCAACACAGAATATGAAACCTACGCTTTCAGACAACTGAGACAAAATGAAAACTAAACCTTGGATGCTTACCACACAAGATTGAGGCAATTAGCATCCACATGCGAGTTTGAAAACGTTGATAAAGAAATCAAGTCACAGATAATACTAAGCTGCAGTTCCGCGCGCCTCCGCTGGATGGCGCTAACACATGGTTCAATGGCTCTCCAACAACTACTTGGTACAGACAGGGCACAAGAGATGTTGGATAAACAAGCTGCAGGCATAGAGAATGCTCAATCAAAATTACAAAAATAACTTTTAGTGTGTGCTGTACAAAGGAAAAGTATAACAAAGCCAAGGCTACAAAAATGAAAGTGACAAACGTCAAAACAGAACATGCAATAAACTATGGAGGAAAATTCCCAAAGGATGTGGAAAGTTGAATCACTTTAAAAAATGCTTTAGATCACAAACCACCGAGTCCACTCCTCCAGTTGCTGAAAAACTAACCCAACAGCATCCGAAACACAAAGTGCATAAAGTGCAGTCACATGATGTCATGAAAACAGAAAAACAAGACACCTCAACAAGCTCTGATGATGATTATGTGTGTGTTGTGTGTACACTACAGAAACCGTCACAACCACACATCCAAGTTACCATTATGAACACAACTGTGGATGTTATTGTTGATTCGGGAGCAAGTGTTAACATTGTTGATGATGTCACATATGACAAGTTAAAGCCCAGCTGTAAAGTAAAACAGGCTAAGGCAAACATCTTTGCTTATGGCTCATCCAAACTACTTACACTGAGAGGAAAATTCACAGCATCAGTCTGCTCCAAGACAAAGATGGTGGACACCACTTTCGATCTAATCAAAGGTGACTCTGGCTCACTACTTAGCTGTCAGACAGCAACAGACCTTGGACTTCTGAAAATAATCAACTCTCTGTCCACTCCAAGTGAACCTGCTGATGGTTCATTCATAAGCCAGCAAACCAATAAATACCAGGACCTCTTCCAAGGTATAGGAAAACTCAAAGACTTTCAAGTGAAGCTTCACATTGATGACACAGTGCAACCAGCAGAACAACCACACAGGAGGATTCCTTTTCACATGAGAGAAAAAGTTCAACGCGAGCTTGACACACTAAAAAGCCAAGACATCATCGAAAAAATCAGCGGGGCCAATGCCAAGGGGTATCCCCCATGGTGGTCACACCAAAACGCTTGCTAAAGTTTGTGTCTGTGTCGACATGCGCCTTCCTAATACAGCAATACAACGTGAACGACACATCGCACCAACGGTTGACAACCTCATCCATGATCTGAATGGAGCATTGGTATTCTCCAAGCCATATCTTAATGCTGGATACCACCAGCTTGAGTTACATCCAGACCCAAGGTATATCACAAACTTCACTACACATACTGATCTCTGGAGATACACCACACTGAACTTTGGCATAAAAGTTGCCGAGGTGTTTCAAAATGCAATACAGAAAGTGCTGCAAGGCATTCCTAATGTGAGAAACATGAGCGATGACATCCTAGTCTACGGGTGGGTCTCAAAGCTGTGTTTCAGAGATTGAGAGAGAAAAATCTCACGCTGAACAAAGAAAAATGTGAATATACCAAAACAACAGTTTTACAGCTATGTTTTTTCAGAGAAAGGCATTTCGGCGGATCCAAAGAAAATCAAACTCATACAGAATCTGCCAGCACCTCAAAATGCCTCGGAAGTTCGCAGTCTACTGGGCATAATACAATAGTGCTCACGGTTCATACCAGACTTTGCAACAACCGCACAGCCTCTTTGTGAGCTCACAAGAAAAGATCACACCTGGTCATGGGACCACAGCACCAGTCTGCATTGAAAAAAATAACAATATATCTGATGCAGCAGACGACGACAGCCTACTTTGACCCAGCAAGAGGTTGACACTGTTAGTTGACGCCAGCCCAGTTGGTTTAGGTACCATATTAAGTCAGCACAACCCTACAAGTGACAATGACGCCCATATCATCGCATATGCCAGCCGTGCGCGTTCAGAGGTGAACAGCACTACTCACAAACCGAGAGATAAGCTCTGGCGATCATCTGGGCATGCGAACTCTTTCACTTGTATCTCTACGGAGCTCACTTCACGGTCATCACAGACCATAAACCACTAGAGATTATCTTCAACAACCCAAAAGCTACACCCCAGCATGACTTGAGTGATGGAGACAGACTACAAACCTACAACTACACTGTGAAGTACAAAGCCGGTAAAGACAACACTGCCGACTACATCAAGATATCCCATCGCAGGGGAAACACCACAAAGAACCTCTCGCATGGCAGAGGAATATGTGAACTTTATCATTGACAACACAGTTCCCAAAGCGACATTAAAAGCACTCTTTCGCATGAGACATCAACTAACAATCAATGCACAAGCAAAAGTCATTTTGAGAGGAACATGGCTCGTTCTTCCAATCTCTCTCCAAAATAAAGCTATCAACCTAGCTCACACAGGACATCTAGGTATTGTGAAAACAAAACAGCTACTGAGAGAGACGGTTTGGTTTCCAGGCATAGATCACATGGTGGAAAAAGCAATTCAGCATTGCATTCCATGTCAAGCTGCCACTGTAGAAAATCATATTAGATTAGATTCAACTTTGTCATTCAACAAGTACAAGTAGAGTACAACGAAATGCAGTTAGCATCTGACCAGAAGTGTAAATAAAAGAGTGCAAAAAATGTACAAGTGAAAGAATGAAGTACAATGTATGTTATTAAGTGGGATGTATAGATGTGCAATGAAGACAAAGTGCAAGGAGCCATGCAGCTGAAATGCAGGGATAGCAGCAATGTCACCCTCGGTTACCGAGGGTGACATGTACAACTGAATAATGTCCTTAATTAAACTTTTCAAAGCAATGTCAGAGTCCAGTAGTACCGTTAAGAGTGCAAATAGAGTAATGCAACAAGGTCCCTGAGAGGCAGTACCAAGCTGTGGGTGGGTAGATATGGCTAGTGCCGTGTCAAAGAGTTCAGCAGGGTTACAGTAGATGGAAAGAAACTGTTCTTGAGCCTGCTAGTGCGGGAACGCAGAAACCTCCTGCCTGAAGGTAGGAGGTAGGAGGGCAAACAGTTTGTGGCATGGATGTGAACGGTCTCTGATGATGCCGCGCGCCCTACAGCACTGCTTGTGCTGGAGGTCTACGATGGCAGGGAGCTGGGCACCAGTGATGTGTTAGGTGGTTTGCACCACCCGTTGCAGGGCCTTCCGGTCGGCCACGGAGCATCCGCCAAACCACACTGTGGCGCAGTTAGTCAGAATGCTCTCGACCGGGCAGCGGTAAAAGTTCACCAGGATCTTGGGAGACAGGCGGGCCTTCTTCAGCCTCCTCAAAAAGTACAGTCGCTACTGCGCCTTTTTGACCAGGGTTGAGGTGTTGAGGGTCCAGGAGAGGTCCTCGGGGATGTAGACACCCAGGAATTTGAAGCTGGGCACACGCTCCATCTCAGTGCCATCAATGAGAACTGGGACATGGCTGCAGCTTTTAGACTTCCTGTAATCCACAATGAGCTCCTTGGTTTTCTTTGCATTAAGGGCCAGATTGTTGTCAGTGCACCATGCAGCCAGGTGCTTGACCTCCTCCCTGTAGGCTGACTCATTATTGTCACTGATCAGGCCTAACACCGTGGTGTCATCTGTGAACTTGACGATGGTGTTGGAACCGTGTACAGGAATGCAGTTGTAGGTGAAAAGGGAGTACAGGAGGGAGCTCAGCACGCAGCTCTGTGGCACCCGGTGGTCAGGTTCAGGGTTGAGGAGGTGAAGTTGTCTAACCTGACAGACTGGGGTCTGTTGGTTAGAAAGTCCAAAGTCCAGTTAGGGAGAGAGGGGCTGATCCCTAGGTCATGGAGTTTGGTGACCAGCCTAGAGGGAATGGCCGTATTGAATGCTGAGCTAAAGTCTATGAACAGCATTCTCACATAGGTGTTGGTTTTGTCCAGGTGGATCAGTGCAGAGTGTAAAGCTGTGGAGATGGCGTCCTCTGTAGACCTGTTCGGTCGGTAGGCAAACTGGTGGGGATCCAGTGTTGGAGGGAGGCACAACTTAAGGTAGACCAAAACCAGTCTTTCAAAGCACTTCAAGATCGTGGGGGTGAGTGCAACACATCGGAAGTCATTCAGGCTTGATGCGGTCGACTGCTTCGGCATTGACACAATGGTTGCGGTCTTGAAGCACGTGGGGACAACCGCCTGGGCCAGTGACAGGTTGAAAATGTCAGTGAAGACCTAGGCCAGCTGCCCAGCACATGCTCTGAGCACACGACCAGGGACGCCATCAGGACCAGCAGCCTTGCGTGCATTCATCCTTCTCAGTGCAGACAACACATCTGCGATGGATAGTCTGAGGGGGAGTTAGTCTGGGGGGAGCTCAGCTTTGATGGCTGGATCTTTGTTCTCCCTGTCGAAGCGAGCATAGAACCTGTTTAACTCGTCGGCGATGGAGAAGTCGCTGGCTGTGGGGGTAGGGTTTTTTGGCCAGTAGTCTGTGATGGCTTGGATGCCCTGTCAGATGTGTCGAGGGTCGGAGTTGTTGTTGAAGTGCTCCTCAATCCGCAGTTTGTGGTCATGTTTAGCCATCTTGATGCCCTTTTTCAGGTTGGCCCTGGATGAGTTGTAGGCTTCTGCATCGCCGGAGCTGAAAGCAGCGTCGCATGCCTTTAGCAGTAGTCAGATCTCTGTTCATCCAAGGCTTCTGGTCGGGGAAGGTCTTTATTAGTTTATGGGTGGATGACATTGTTGATGCAGATGTTGATGTAATCCAGAACGGAAGAAGCATATGTTTCAATGTCCGTATGGGAGTCAAGGGTGGCCTGAGTGCCAAACAATCTCCAGTCTGTTTGTTGAAACTGGTGCTGTAGTAATGAGTCTGACCCCTCTGGCCACACTTTGACTGTCCTCGTTGATGGTTTCACATGTTTAATGAGGGGGTAAATACTTGGGGAGTAGGAACAGTGAAAGGTGATCAGACTGTCCCATGTGGGTGAGGGGAATGGCTTTGTAATCCTCCGGAATGTTTGTATACACGTGGTCTAGTGTATTGTCTCCTCTAGAAGGGCAGGAGACATTTTGGTGGAATTTGGGAAAAACAGTTTTCAGATTTGAGTGGTTAAAATCCCCTGCAACAATAAAAGCACCATCAGGATGTGCAGTTTGCTGTTTGCTAATAGCAACCTGCAGTTCTTTCATTGCTAGTTTAGCATTAGCATCCGGAGGTATATAGGCTGCAGTAACAACAATGGAGGTAAGCTCCCGAGGCAAGTAGAAAGGCCTGCACCTAATCATCAGGTACTCCAGATTGGTTGAGCAGTGACTCCCTGTTATGTTACTGTCTGTACACCATGCTTTGTTTACATAAATGCACAGATTACCTCCTCTGGTCTTACCAGAGTCCTCTACCGTACGATCAACCCTGAAGACGTCGCGCCCCTCTAGCCCAATAGCGTTGTCGGGTATACTGTTGTTTAGCTACGTTTCTGTGAAAATCATGACGCCGCAATCCATAATCTTTTTTTGTCAGATAATTCTTAGTTGTATTTTGTCCATTTTGTTCACCAGTGACCGGACGTTAGCGAGGAAAAGTCTAGGTAGTGAAAGCTGATGTGGGGTTAGCTTTTGCCTAGACCGCAGGCCACCCCGCTTCCCTTGCCTTTGTTTATAATCTTGATGCCCCCTCCGGGCACTTCCTCTCGGCGATGTGTCAATCTCCCAGGGTGTCTTCGCGATCTCCAGTGGAAGTTGT
The DNA here is from genome assembly GCF_901001165.1 of Salmo trutta. Lineage (NCBI taxonomy): Eukaryota > Metazoa > Chordata > Actinopteri > Salmoniformes > Salmonidae > Salmo > Salmo trutta. The sequence goes on from NC_042991.1 coordinate 3,704,300, forward strand.
AAGTTGTCAAAAACTCTCTTTGTGCATTGTGTTCCAATATCCAGGAATTCTTGTCGGCTATATAGAGTGTACGTCAGGCTGTACTGAGTGAATAAACTAAGAACTATTAAGTAAATTACTGCTAAATTCGCAAAATCTAGAAGTATCAGTCGAATTCTGTGGTCCTTTCCTATCGGGTGGCTACCTACTCGTAGTTGTCAATGAATACTCAAGGTATCCGGAAGTTCAAATCGTAAAGTCCACATCTGCCACTTCTGTCATTCCCAACCTTAACAAAGTTTTCTCCTCCTTTCGAGTACCTGAGACTGTAAAAACAGACAATGGACAGTCCTTCAATGGACAGTCCTTCACAGATTTCAGCCACTACCTTGGATTTAAACATAGAAAGATAACACCTTACTGGTCGAGAGCTAATGCCGAAGCAAAACACTTCATGAAAACACTCAAGAAAACTGTCACAGTCACAAACTCTGAAGGAAAACGTTGGAAACAAAATCTGTACAGTTTTCTGAGAAACTACCAGAGCTGATGTTTGGAAGAAAACTCTGTGCTACACTTACTACAATGCCTCACTTTGCACCAAACACCAAGCTATGTGACACGGATCAACGTGCAAAGCAACGCATTAAAGAGACTGCTGACTACAAGAACCGAGCGCGACCCTCCACATTCAAACCAGGAGACACGGTATTCCGCCAAAGTAAAAACTCATGACACCCTACGATCCTAAACCTTACAAAGTTGTGAGAAGCAAAGATTTGGATATAGCGGTGACGTGCTCTGGATGTCTGGTAACCAGAAAGTCATCCTTCTTCAAAAAGCTCCCACCGTCAATACCTGTTGACTTCGACCCCGAGCTGTCGGAAGAAGAGGACGACCTGAACATTTTTCCACAGGCCGCTGAACAACCAGATCAAGTCCCGGATCCAGATCCAAACCCTCTATACCCCATGAGAACCAATAGAAGACCTCCAAGATATGTCATTGAATTGAAGAGATGCAATTAATTGAGTTCAAAAACTGTGAAATAGTTCAAAATCTTAATGTTGTGTCGCAAGTGAAATTTTTACCGACCAGTAGTGATAACCTAAGTTTCTTTATTTTGAAATAAGGGATAGATGTAATGTAGTGAACGTTATGCCATAATCCAGTCCATGCATTCGTACTGTGGGAATTCAGTTCCATGTTTTACAGTAGCCAGACGGCGGGAGGGATATGCCGTGTGAACTATGTAATGCCAGCATACTTCTGAGTAAAGTTAAATTAAAGTATACGAACGCCCCGACCTCAGTTCTTAAAAACATAAGCAATCTAAATAACTGGATGTTACAGACATTACAGACAAATCAACTGTACATTTCGGTGTTCCTCAAGGTTCCGTTTGAGGACCACTATTGTTTTCACTATATATTTTACCTCTTGGTGATGTCGTTCGGAACATAATGTTAACTTTCACTGCTATGTGGATGATACACAGCTGTACATTTCGATGAAACATGGTGAAGCCCCAACATTTCCCTCCCTGGAAGCCTGTGTTTCAGAGATAAGGAAGTGGATGGCGGCAAATGTTTTACTTTTAAACTCGATGCTAGTTCTAGGTCCCAATTTGGTCCTGCCGTACATACCTACACGTACGCTTTGATCACAAGACGCAGGCCTCCTTATTGTCCCTAGAATTTCTAAGCAAACAGCTGGAGGCAGGGCTTTCTCCTATAGAGCTCAATTTCTTTGGAATGGTCTCTCTGTCCATGTGAGAGACGCAGACTCGGTCTCGACCTTTAACCTGTCTGGGCCAGTGGGACGCTTGCGTCCCACCCTAATCAACAGCCAGTGGAATCGCGTCGCGCTAAATGCAAAACCTCATAAATGCTATAACTTCAATTTCTCAAACATATGACTATTTTACACTGTTTTATAGATACACCTCTCCTGAATCGAACCACGTTGTCCGATTTCAAAAAGGCTTTACAGCAAAAGCAAAACATTAGATTATGTCAGCAGAGTACCCAGCCAGAAATAATCACACAGCCATTTTCAAAGCAACTAGCATGCATCACAAATACCCAAAACACAGCTAAATGCAGCACTAACCTTTGACAACCTTCATCAGATGACACTCCTAGGACATCATGTTACACAATACATGCATTTTTCGTTTGATAAAGTTCATATTTATATATAGAAACAGCATTTTACATCGGCGCATGACGTTCAGAAAATCTTTTCCCTCAAATGCTTCCGGTTTATTAGCGCTACAATTTACAAAATTACTATTCGAAAACATTGTTAAAATGTAATATTGTCATTCAAAGACTTATAGATTAACATGTCTTGAATGCCATCGCTTTGCCAGATTTAAAAATGACTTTACTGGGAAATCATACTTTGCAATAAACGACGTGGTATGCCCAGAAAAAAAGTCTAGGCTATACATGTTGGAGCCAACTTGGAACGATCAACCATCAAAAATACTATTGTAAATAATTCCTTACCTTTGATTATCTTTATCAGAAGGCACTTCTAGGAATCCCAGGTCCATAACAAATGTAGTTTTGTTCAAAAAAGTTAATAATTTATGTCTCAATAGTGTTAGCGCGCTCCGAAGGCTAGTGAAAATGTACCGTGTGCCTCTGACTTGTCGTCAGAATGAGCAGAAAATATATATTTAAGTTCGTTCAAACATGTCAAACGTTGTATAACATAAATCTTTAGGGGCTTTTTCAACCAGGGCTTCAATAATATTCCATTGGGACGGTTGCATTGTTTTTCAAAATGTTTCGAAAAGGGAGAGTAGTCATGGGCGCCGACGTCACAATGGTAATGGCCCATCCCCTGTGACCAAGTGCCACAGCCTCTCTTTGGGTCAGTTACTACCATAGGAGACTCAAACCACTTTGTAAAGACTGGGGACATCTAGTGGAAGCCATAGGAAGTGCTAAATGATTCACAAGCCCCTGTGTGTTTCAATGGCAAATGTTTGAAGTGATATCCACACATCAGATTTCAGTTTCCTGTCAGGATTTGTCTCAGGGTTTTGACTGTCATATGAGTTCTGTTATACTCACAGACACCATTCAAACAGTTTTAGAAACTTTAGGGTGTTTTCTATCCAAATCAAACAATTATATGCATATTCTAGTTACTGGGCAGGAGTAGTAACCAGATTAAATCGGGTACGTTTTTTATCCGGCCGTGCAAATACTGCCCCCTAGCCCTAACAAGTCTGTATTGAAGACTCATCTCTTCAGTAGGTCCTATGATTGAGTGTAGTCTGGCCCAGGGGTATGAAGGTGAACAGAAAGGCACTGGAGCGACGAACCGCCCTTGCTGTCTCTGCCTGGCCAGTTCCACTCTCTCTACTGGGATTCTCTGCCTCTAACCCTATTATAGGGGCTGAGTCACTGGCTTACTGGTGCTCTTCCATGCCGTCCCTATGAGGGGTGCGTCACTTGAGTGATCTTCCTGTCCGGGTTGGCGCCCCACCTCGGGTTCGTGCTGTGGAGGAGATCTTCGTGGACTATACTAGGCCTTGTCTCAGGGTAGTAAGTTGTTGGTTTGAAGATATCCCTCTAGTGGTGTTGGGGGCTGTGCTTTGGCAAAGTGGGTGGGGTTATATCCTGCCTGTTTGGCCCTGTCCGGGGGTATCATCGGACAGGGCCACAGTGTCTCCCGAGCCCTCCTGTCTCAGCCTCCAGTAATTGTGCTGCAATAGATTGTGTCGGGGGGCTAGGGTCAGTCTGTTTTAACTGGAGTATTTATCCTGTCTTATCCGGTGTCCTGTGTGAATTTAAGTATGCTCCCTCTAATTCTCTCTCTGTCTTTCTCTCTTTCTCTCTCTCTTTCTCTCTTTCTTTCTCTCTCCCTCTCTCTCTCTCTCTCTCTCTCTTTCGGAGAACCTGAGCCCTAGGACCATGCCTCAGGACTACCTGGCCTGATGACTCCTTGCTGTCCCCAGTCCACCTGGTCGTGCTGCTGCTCCAGTTTCAACTGTTCAGCTTGCGGCTATGGAACCCTGACCTGTTCACCGGACATGCTACCTTGTCCCGGAACTGCTGTTTTCGACTCTCTCACTCTCTATCACACCTGCTGTCTCTAACTCTGAATGATTGGCTATGAAAAGCCAACTGACATTTACTACTGAGGTGCTGACCTGAGGCACCCTCTACAACCACTGTGATTATTATCATTCGACGCTGCTGATCATCTATGAACGTTTGAACATCTTGGTCATGTACTGTTATAATCTCCACCCGGCATAGCCAGAAGAGGACTGGTCACCCCTCAGAGCCTTGTTCCTCTCTAGGTTTCTTCCTAGGTTCCTTCCTTTCTAGGGAGTTTTTCCTAGTCACCGTGCTTCTACATCTGCATTGCTTGCTGTTTGTGGTTTTAGGCTGGGTTTCTGTACAGCACTTTGTGACATTGGGTTATGTAGAAAGGGCTTTATAAATACATTTGATTTGATTGATTGATTATCTTTTTGTGATTTCAAAATTCTGACAAATTAGCAAAGTAAAATCCAAACATTTAGGAAAAGTCAGGGAAGGAACAGGAAGTTGCTTTTTTTGGGGTGATTTCTTTTTTTTACAAAATCAAATGTCAGTGGCCGTTGGTCTATGGCAGTTCTAGAGTTAAACAGACAACTCAGATTAGACACCTAGTTGGTGACAAAAGGCCCAGGCTATTAATTGCCATCTACTGTGGCTGTCTGCTACACTCATTACATTACATTAAATACAACACTAAAGCAGCTGCGAGTTCAAAGCAGTACTGTGTGAATAAATGGGCTCTGGGCCGAATGGCCTCATGTAGGGAATGGAGTCTCACTTCCATGATCAGTTCTGTGGTCATTTAAACATTCTCTTTAAGGACACATTTCTCCCCTTCTCCCCCATTCTCTCTTCCTCAGCATCTCTTTTCTCTCCTCGTATCTCTCTCCCTCATCCCTCTCTTTGTTTTTCCTTCTCCCTCGCCATCATCCTCTCTCCCTGGGAACCATAGACTTCTACACTCTTAGAAAAAAGGGTTTAAAAAGGGTTCTTCGGCTGTCCCCATAGGAGAACCCTTTGACGAACCGTTTTTGGTTCCAGGTAGAAAAGTTTTTGGTTACAGGTAGATCCCTTTTGGGTTCCATGTAGAACCCTCTGTGGAAAGGGTTCTACATGGAACTGAAAATGGTTCTAACTGGAACCAAAAATACCCTAATTTTCACTTGAAACATCACTCTTGTGTTTAATATGCTAAATTAAACATTCTGTGCACATATGACCCCAAAGTGATCTGTTTTTGTCATTTCAGATTTACATATGATAATTTGAGCAGTTTGTTACTTTTTTTCTAAGTATCTTTAGTTAAGTAAACTATATTTAAGGGTAGCTTTAGTATAGCTTAACTTCTGAAGTAATTGGTAGCCTGGTATGCTATATTTTTAGAGTAGCTTCCCCAACACTACTAACCCCTCTGCAGCTGTTTGCGTATAGGGACAAAAATAGAAAATCACGTCATGCTATTAAAGAGTTCACCAAAGTATCCCAGTTGAAAGTAATGACTCTGAACGCAGCTCTCAGCTCTGACTTGGCTGTGAAGGAGATGCCCAAGTGGGCTGATGTCTCATTAAACCATCATAGTGTTTCAAACCCGACTTCATTAGTTATTTTACAGAAACAGTAAAGATACTGTATCTGTGTCAATGTCAAGGTCACTTCATACATCTCTATCAGATGTTAAATATAGATTCTCCTAAGACAATATAACAGAGAGGCTTAGTGTATGTAGCCCCCAGATAAAATCATTGTAGCCATTACCCATAATCCTCCAGCTTATCCATGTAGTTTATGGGCCAATTTGTTACCCAGAAACCCTTGGGTTTGCTCTGTCGACTTGGAAAGATTTTCTTCCAGTGACCTCAGAATGTATATTACATATACGTAATGTCATAAATCTATCTTATTTTATGTTTACTGATTATGTGTAAAAAAATAATCATGACAGAGGCCTGTGTGTTTGTGTGTGCGTGCGTGCAAGTGTTTGTATGTCTTAACGACCGATGAGAGTTTGATTAGCTTCAGATTCCACAGGCAGTCAAAGAGGTAAGTTATTAACAATCGATCAGTCACAGTATTTATACAGTTAAGGGACTGAGAAAGAAAATACACTCTCCTCTCCTCACCCCCTCTCTTCTCTACTCAATTAAAATGGCAAGTCCAAACTCTATTTTTCCAGGATTTCTTTCTTCTCCATTTCAGACGGGAATGTTAGACAGTTGCATCACTAGATGGTTTTAATTGGTGACAGAATTGGGATATGGGGCGAAATGTCTCTTAGGTGACCTACTTGCCTGGAAATCAGTTTGACACAAAAATATTCAACAGCTTTTCCCTCTTTTATAGCCCCGATAGTGTTATGGAGTGTGTGCGTGCGTGCATGTTTGTGGTATTTTTGTGTTTCATAGCCTTACAATGTTAAACTCATAACAACATGTCTTGTTGTATTACAACGAGTTCGCTTTTTAATAGCAAGATGGAATGTAAGCAGGATTTCCACAGAAACCAAAGCTGAGTCTAAAGACCTCCAAAACCTCATGACATGAATAAAGCTGGCAGGAAAAACATCTCCTGAGGTGACCTGAGTTGAGTCTATAATGATGGCTATTATATAATCTGTGGAGTTCAGTAAATATTATACCTCTTGGTAATTGACAATCCCCAGGTCTTACATTTCCATTTTACATCTCTCTTGAAATGTAGTCATACGTATGGAGAGGGATGTGTTTTCCTCAGCACATTGTTTGCGGCTCCTGTTCGCTGCCTTGTGACATGGTCAGTCCTTCCATTCCAGAGAATTTAGTCGCCAAGGATACAAAACCTCATTGGCTCTCTGCTCTTCCCTTTTCTACTGCTACTCCAGTCAGAGTACTGATAAAGTACTCCAACAGGAATGTTGTTCAATAACACTACATGGAGCTAACAGTTAGTATAGACTTTGTCCCAACATTTGGTCCCACTTAAATTGGATAGTGCCCTACAGATGGTCTTTAGATGCATAAGGCATTATGCCGTGCCAGGGTGTTAACAAATAATTTACAACTTTACACGTGTAAATGTAAAATGGAAGTTTACATTCAATTCGGTTGGAGTCATTAAAACTCGTTTTTCAACCACTCCACAAATTTCTTGTTAACAAACTATAGTTTTGGCAAGTCGGTTAGGACATCTACTTCGTGCATGACACAAGTCATTTTTCCAACAATTGTTTACAGACAGATTATTTCACTTATAATTCACTGTATCACAATTCCAGTGGGTCAGAAGTTGACATACACTAAGTAGACAGTGCCTTTAAACAGCTTTGAAAATTCCAGAAAATAATGTCATGGCTTTGGAAGCTTCTGATAGGCTAATTGACATCATTTGAGTCAATTGGAGGTGTACCTGTGGATGTATTTCGAGGCCTAACTTCAAACTCAGTGCCTCTTTGCTTGACATCATGGGAAATTCAAATGAAATCAGTAAAGACCTCAGAAAAAAATTGTAGACCCCCACAAGTCTGGTTCATCCTTGGGAGCAATTTCCAAACGCCTGAAGGTACCACGTTCATCTATACAAACAATTGTACGCAAGTATAAACACCGTTGGACCAGGCAGCCGTCATACCGGTCAGGAAGGAGACATGTTCTGTCTCTTAGAGATGAACGTACTTTGGTGTGAAAAGTGCAAATCAATCCCAGAACAACAGCAAAGGACCATGTGAAGATGCTGGAGGAAACAGGTACAAAATTATCTATATCCACAGTAAAACTAGTCCTATATCGACATAACCTGAAAGGCCACTCAGCAAGGAAGAATCCACTGCTCCAAAACCACCATAAAAAAAGCCAGACTACATTTTGCAACTGCACATGGGGACAAAGATTGTACTTTTTGGAGAAATGTCCTCTGGCCTGATGAAACAAAAATAGAACTGTTTGGTCATAATGGCCATCGTTATGTTTGGAGGAAAAAGGGGGAGGCTTGCAAGCCGAAGAACACCATCCCAATCGTGAAGCACGGGGGTGGCAGCATCATGTTGCGAGGTGCTTTGCTGCAGGAGAGACTCGTGCCCTTCACAAAACAGATGGCATCATGAGGAGGAATATTATGTGGATATACTGAAGCAACATCTCAAGACATCAGTCAGGAAATTAAAGCTTGGTTGCAAATGGATCTTCCAAATGGACGATGGCCCTAAGCATACTTCCAAAGTTGTGGCAAAATGGCTTAAGGACAACAAAGTCAAGGTTTTGGAGTGGCCATCACAAAGCCCTGACCTCAATCCTATAGAAAATATGTGGGCAGAACTGAAAAAGCGTGTGCGAGCAAGGAGGCCTACAAACCTGACTCAGTTACACCAGCTCTGTCAGGAGGAATGAGCCAAAATTCACCCAACTTATTGTGGGAAGCTTGTGGAAGGCTACCCGAAATGTTTGATCCAAGTTAATTAGGGATCCGATCCCGTTAGCGGGATCAAAATCGACAACATCTAGTGAAGTTGGATGACTGGTATGATGTAGTTGTTGAGTGGCTTCACTGCAAGTGTATTGTATGTTTCGGATATTCAATAAAACATATTTTTTTTATGTTTATGGTGCCGTCTGGTTTGCTTGACATAAGGAATTTGATACTTTCATAATACTTTTGATACTTAAGTATATTTGAGCAATTACATGTACTTTCGATACTTAAGTGGAATTGAAGTGGAAATGTCTAGGATCAAGTGTAAAAAAACGCTGAGTGCTGAAAAAATGTGTCTGTCCTCGGTTGCAACACTCACTACTGATTGGACGAATCTGAGTTTGGCGGATGCCAGGAGAATGTTCCCTACACCAATGCATATTGCCAAATGTAAAGTTTGGTGGAGGAGGAATAATGGTCTGGGGCTGTTTTTCATGGTTCAAGCCAGGCCCCTTAGTTCCAGTGAATGGAAATCTTAACGCTAAAGCATACAATAGCATTCTAGTTTGGGGAAGGCCCTTTCCTGTTTCAGCATGACAATGCCACATGCACAAAGTGAGGTCCGTACAGAAATGGTTTGTCGAGATCGGTGTGGAAGAACTTGACTGGCCTGCACAGAGCCCTGACCCCAACCCCATCAAACACCTTTGGGATGAATTGGAACGCCGACTGTGAGCCAGGCCTAATTGCTCAACATCAGTGCCCGACCTCACTAATGCTCTTGTGGCTGAATGGAAGCAAGTCCCCTCAGCAATGTTCTAACATCTAGCAGAAAGCCTTCCCAGAAGAGTGGAGGCTGTTATAGCAGCAAAGGGGGGACCAACTCCTGCTAATGCCCATGATTTTGGAACGACATTTTTGACAAGCAGGTGTGTACACACTTTTGGTCATGTAGTGTATCTTTCCTTTCACTCAAGTATCACATTTGGGTACTTTTCCATCCCTGGATACCACCACATTATGTAACTGGTACTCAGATATGGAGAGATGGCGTCCACGATGCCAAAATCATTCAACAGATTGTGGAGAACATGAATAATTTGGCCCTAGGAACAACAGTTTTCTATTTATTTATTTGAGAAAAAATTTGTATTTTAAGCTCTTCATTTGGCTATCCATCCCTGTTATTTATTTGCTTTAGTTTTCATTGTTTTCCTATCCAGCATTCTATTTGCTGGCTTGCTCTTGATTTCTGTGGCATTTTATTCAAATTAAAGGCCCAGTGGAGTCAAACAACGTGATTTTCCTGTGTTTAATATATATTTCCACGCTATGAGGTCTGAATAATACTGTGAAATTGAGAAAATTATGATAATGCTCTTAGTGTAAGAGCGGTTTGACAATTCTGTCAATTGGGATGGAGTTTTGGCCTGCCTGGTGACATCACCAGGCAATATGTTTGTTAATAGACCAAGGAGAACGAGAGTTCCAAACCTCTCTGACAATAACAGCTAGTTTAAAAATGGCCCTGCTTCACTCTATGCCTCACGCAGAGTTTAGTTATCTTTTTAGCTATCTGTAAAAAGTGTTATTAGTCTTAGCCTATTTAGCTAGCTCGAACCAGCTAATATGCCACTGCCACAATGGATATCAGAAACTGGCTTTGCCAAAGTACCAAAACAAAGCCAAAAGGAGGAGAGTGATGAGCAGCACCATGTGCAGAGCCTACCCACCCATCCACAAGCGCCGCCAGGATAATTGCTCCACAGCCCCCTCCACCTCTGACTGTTCCTGACGATCTTGGAATAGAGGAGCCTGTCCAAAAATGTTAATTTAATAGCAACTGGTTCATAGGAAGAGAGTGGCGTGAATACTCAGTTACTACAGCATTCAATATAATTCCAATGCAAGAACCCCCCAAAATTGTGCCCCTCACCAATTTAAACTGCACCCTTACTCACTTTATCCTGGCTGTGCCCAGCGTAGTTCTTCAGACATTGTCAAGAGGTTGAGTACTAACTGAAAGGTTTTTGTTTTTGAGCAGAAAATACCATTTCTACTTCTGTCTCCATTGGTAGCTAGTGTTACTGCTAGCTAACCTCACTAGCATAACCTACATGCAAAACGGTATCATTGCTACCTCCCTTCTCTAGTTTAGTTAACCTACGTTCACCCGTTGTGTTAACTAGACCGTCTTCTTAGCGTTCACGGCATCGTCGGTCGCAGGAGCACTCTTTCTGAAGGCTGTAGGGAAGCAGTATTATGCTGCAGCCGCAGCAAGGATCTGTGGAGGTAAGAAGGGTCGGCTGACCTAGGGCCCAGCCCTGGCGACTGAGGAGGATAGTGTGCAAGGCTACGGCTCTCTGCCCTACCCTCTCTCTTTGGGTTTAACGATTGCTACTCCTTCCCTTCTTTGAATTTCGCAATAGTGGGAAGGCAGAGCTGCGTTAAGGCAAAACCCAATTCTCTGTGCACCAGCTCATTTTCGTGACCATGCTCAGAAAATGGAGGAGAAGCACTTTTTTTCCCGGCCCAAGTCATTTTCCACACATGTCCCTAACATGATAAAACTCAGCAGGTTCAAGACATGCCAGTTATGTAGCTATCCTACTGCCCAGCATTAAGAATACTGCCGTGGAGGTATTTGCTTTGGCTATATTGCCTGACATCTTATGTTATGGCGCAGGCTGCTCTGTCCTAAGAGAGTCCACTTCCTGCATCTATCCAGACTGACTTACTGCAGCCTGGTAGAAGCGACGATCCTATAGGGCCCGGGGAGACCCCATCCCATAACACAGTGACCACGCTGTTTGGGGTGGAAGGGCTGACACACCCAGTAGAAGTGGCTTATGGTAGAGAAATTAACATTCAATTATCTAACAACAGCTCTGGTGGACATTCCTGCAGTCAGCATACCAATTGCACGCTCCCCTCAAAACTTGAGACATCTGTGGCATTGTGTTGTGTGACAAAACTGCACATTTTAGAGTTGCCTTTTATGGCCCCCAGCACAAGGTGCACCTGTGTAATGATCATGCTGTTTAATCAGCTTCTTGATATGCCACACTTGTCAGATGGATGGATTATTTTAGCAAAGGAGAAATGCTCACTAACAGGGACATAAACAACTTTGTGCACAACATGTTTGAGAAATAAGCTTTTTGTACGTATGGAACATTTCTGGGATCTTTTATTTCTGCTCATGAAACATGGGACTAATACTTTACATGTTGCGTTCATATTTTTGTTTAGTATATAATGCAAAGGTGATGGAGGGGCTTGGAAGGGCCCTCTCCTACAGAGGAGTTTACCTCTTGGGCACTGTTTTTGGGACATCTCTCATTATACTGAGATTTTGTGCACCATATATAAGGCTTCCCCTCACTTTGTTGTGAGGTTTTTCCTGATGGGTTGTCTCTGCACCTTCTCTGTCTACACTCCATTGCTTTCGGGACCTCTGAGGGTTACTGATGTTGGAACTTTTGAAATACTGTAGTTGGCCATATTCCCACGTGATACATCGAATTGTGTATTTGATAGAGAACTTACTTGCTCAACCCCGGTTCTCTGATAATATGAGTGAGATGTTTCACCACATTCCACTGCTCACCAGAGCGTGAGGAAGAGAAGCATGTTTGAGAATAACCTGAGGGCGGGAGAGCGGCTCCTTTTATGGAAGTGAGGGTCTTGCATCATTCGCCACTCTACCTGTCTGTCTCCAACAGATGGTTTTAGTAGGTACTTCTGACAGAGTAGGCTGTCCTGGCAAACGTGATATATCTCGCTCATATCATCAAAGAACCAGTGTGACAACAGTTGGTGCGATTATTCGCAAAGGGAAGAAACACAAAAGAACTTTCAATATCCCTCGGCCTGGGGCTCCATGCAAGATCTCACCTTGTGGAGTTGCAATGATCATGAGAACGGTGAGGAATCAGCCCAGAACTACACGGGAGGATCTTGTTAATGATCTCAAGGTAGCTGGGACCATAGTCACCAAGAAAACAATTGGTAACACACTACGCCGTGAAGGACTGAAATCCTGCAGTGCCCGCAAGGTCCCCCTGCTCAAGAAAGCACATATACATGCCCGTCTGAAGTTTGCCAATGAACATCTGAATGACTCAGAGGACAACTGGTGAAAGTGTTGTGGTCAGATGAGACCAAAATGGAGCTCTTTGACATCAACTCAACTTGCCGTGTTTGGAGGAGGAGGAATGCTGCCTATGACCCCAAGAACACCATCTCCACCATCAAACATGGAGGTGGAAACATTATGCTTTGGGGGTGTTTTTCTGCTAAGGGGACAGGACAACTTCACCGCATCAAAGGGACGATGGACGGGGCCATGTACCGTCAAATCTTGGGTGAGAACCTCTTTCCCTCAGCCAGGGCATTGAAAATGGGTCGTGGATGGGTATTCCAGCATGACAATGACCCAAAACACACAGCCAAGGCAACAAAGGAGTGGCTCAAGAAGAAGCACATTAAGGTCCTGGAGTGGCCTAGCCAGTCTCCAGACCTTAATCCCATAGAAAATCTGTAGAGGGAGCTGAAGGTTCGAGTTGCCAAACGTCAGCCTCGAAACCTTAATGACTTGGGGAAGATCTGCAAAGAGGAGTGGAACAAAATCCCTCCTGAGATGTGTGCAAACCTGGTGGCCAACTACAAGAAACGTCTGACCTCGGTGATTGCCAACAAGGGTTTTGCCACCAAGTAATAAGTCATGTTTTGCAGAGGGGTCAAATACTTATTTCCCTCATTAAAATGCAAATCATTTTATAACATTTTCGACATGCGTTTTTCAGGATTTTTTTGTTGGTAATCTGTCTCTCACTGTTCAAATAAACCTACTATTAAAATTACAGACTGATCATTTCTTTGTAAGTGGGCAAACGTACAAAATCAGCAGGGGATCAAATACTTTTTCCCCCCACTGTATGTCTGCTCAATCGAAAATGACCTTTACATTTCTATCATTGCTATAGGAATCGGTAGAAGGTCTGAGAGGATAGAGAGCAAGAGAGAGAGACCGAGGCTGTGCGTGTGCGTGTGTGTGAGTTAGAAAGAGGTAATTTCTCTTTCTAACTCACACATACGCACACGCACAGCCTCGGTCTCTCTCTCTCTCGCTCTCTATCCTCTCAGACCTTCTACCGATTCCTATAGCAATGATTTAATCTCTCCAGAATGAGGACATTTTCCAGCCCAAACAGAGCATGACCTACTTATTCAAAACAACACACACACACACACACACACACACACACACACACACACACACACACACACACACACACACACACACACACACACACACACACACACACACACACACACACGCACACACAAGAATCAGCATGTGGAAAACAGTTAAAAGACCTGCATTATTTTACAGCGCACGCACATTTTTGTAATTTATGTTTTAATAACCTTGTAATTAAGTGTTGTTATGTCCGATATTCAAATATATGGAAATTGGTCACTCTTGATGAATATGGTGTAACCAATAGCATTGTGTTTTTTTTTATCTCCTGGTATTTGGGAGCTGTTCTGAAAAAGATGCAGAGTTTTATAATATGAGGTCTATGTGTGGAAAAGGACTTGTGCCTGGACTATCAAGCCAGCATGGCCTTTAGGACATCTTTAATATAAAGGATCTGCAGTGCTTGCACAGTATCCAGACCTTGACTTTCCCTTAAATGCATGAAAAATATTATGGAGGATATGACACAGACATTAAAATGTCTTACATCTACGTTTTTGGTCCCCCTGCATAGAACAAATGTATAGGCTGGCAGTGTAATACATGGATATGAACGTGAGTCAATGAAGAGGAGAGGATAGTGCAGATGAACGTTGAGAAGATAGAAAGTATTTCCTGAACCTCAGGCTGTGGACTGTACCGACCTGTTGATTTCGGGTTACCTGTGCTGAGCTCCCTGCACCATTTGACTAGGCCGTCTATCCTTCTCTCCTCTCCTGCTCTCATCAGACGAGTGAGCTCATCATTGGCCCTGATGCTAGACTAAAGCAAATGCTGCCATAGACAATCCAACTAAACTAAATGTTTACTGCCAAGGAAAGGGGAAAGTCAACTCGCTTTTATTTGCTATCCAACAACAGGAAACTGAGAACAACAGGAATAAGCCATTATGAGAGCAGCCAAAGCGTTCTCTCTGGTGCATCTGAAACGGAATTCTATTCCCTTTTCTTCTTTAAAACCAGCTAAGCTGCTGTTCCAAAGGGATACCTACTGCATCAGTGATCTGCCCATCTATTCTTCTTTTCTTTTCCACTCTCTCATTATTCCTGACCTGTTCTTATCCTTTCTGTTGATGCCATCTCTTTTTCCCCTCTCCTTCTCTCTGCCCCTCTCTCTCTCTCTCACACACACACACACACACACACACACACACACACACACACACACACACACACATATCTAACATCTGTAGCAGATGTAGTTGTCCCATAGCTTGTGCTTTTGCAGTGCGTTTCCCTTCCCCCTGTCTCTTTCCTTCACATTCTCTCGCCCTCTCGTCTCCTCTTCCCCAATGTCAAAAGAAAGGTACGTACTCAGGCTTATAGTATAGTCTTTGAATGTGTATCAACTTTGGGGCCACCCCATGCTGTTAAGAACACTGACCAAAACGCCACCGTTCCATCTTCAGCTCAGAATAGCTGCACTCTAAGACAGTGAGGAGCCAATAAAAATATTTTTGCGTAGAGAAGTCAAACCCAGAAGTAGAGAAGAATCAGCCATCACCCACAACCCTGTCTGGAAAAAAATGTATACATCTGACAGACGTGCAGTAACATGTTGACAACCCAAAAACAACCATTATCTTGCTCTATTAGAGATTTCTCCCTGTTTACTCTGCTGCGATGCATTTTAAATGGGACCTGACCGCCATGATGCGTCTGACTATCAGCCAATCCAAACACAACGTTGTTTAAATGCCACAGAGAAGGAATGGGTTCACTCTGATAAGACTGCTGGCTTCACCATACTTTCCTAATGGTGAAGCCAGCATGGGGTTGAGACTAACTCTCTCAGTGATGGATGCCACAATGGAAAATAAAAACTCCCCTCTGTTATGGGTCATGGAGGACATACTTCGTTTTAGGCAAGATATTGAATTAATTATAGTGATGATACATTTATCTTTGGGTGCAGCTGTGCGAGGTAGGGCCTATTTCTTTCTCTGATTTAGCTTGCTGTCGGGACCTATTGAGGGCACAGAAAACAGAGGAAAGCACATTATGAAAACCCTGGTAAATAAGAGAAATTGCTCTCATAGGACAACCTCTTTAATAAACTCAGACGTTCCAGACGTATGTAGCAGAGGCCAGACTAGCCTGCTGGTCTTACTGTTCAGAGTTATTGAAGGCATCAATCAGACAGATATAGTATGGAATAAAAAAGATGAATGGACCTTTAGAGTGAGAGTGTATCATGTTTATGTAGCAAACTAAAGCAAGTGCCTCTGTGATTCCTAGAAAGAATGTATTTTTTATTGGGTCTTTAAATCTCAATCTCATAGAGTCAGAAGGACACAAGTAGTGCACATACAAGTAAGCTACAACCAGAAAGACTGACAATGAGAAAGAATTCCCCTGAAAAATAATATCTTAGGAATATCTTTTCACTTTTAGGGAGGTAATGTGGAAACTAAATAGTGTAGTTACCTTTCAAGAATGAAATACAGTTTCCAGAAAAACTGCACATTGCATAGACTGAGATTGTTCAACAGAGAAAAGCAGTAAAGCAAATTAAAACATTCAACCATAAAAATGGCAAAACTGTTTCCAGAAAGTTCCTCTCTTCCCCTCCAAAGAACATCTCGCCTCCTCCAGCGAACTCCTCAATTCTTGAATATATGACAAATCACTATGTTGTTATCGCATGAAAGTGACAGTGTGCAAGTAGCTCAATCACACTTCATACATAGAAACCTGTCATTCACTGAAAGTTATTGGGCCCTGCCACTCACTTCTGCTGGAATATTTAACTAACAGATGCTCTCTCTCTCTCTTTCCCTCTCTCTCTGGCTAGGTGCATCTTAACACACATGGCTATGCAAGCACTGCACCCGTCACCTGATCTCGCTTAGATTATTAAAGTTTTCCTTCACTCTGTCTCTGTCTCTCGCTCTCTCTCGCTCTCATCCTCCCATCCGCTTAAAAATGATATTGTTGGCCATGCTGGCAATTTCAACCGTTTCTAAGTGATTTTGTGGACATATAGTGCCTTTGGAAAGTATTCAGCTTTATTATAAAATGTATAATAAATAAAACAAATCCTCATCAATCTACACACTATAGCCCATAATGACAATGCAAAAACAGGGTTTTAGATATTTTTACTGATTAATAAAAATGTAATAAAATGAAATATCACATTTACATGTATATTCAGACCCTTTACTCAGTACTCCATTGAAGCACCTTTGGCAGAGATTACAGCATCAAGTCTTCTTGGGTATGATGTTACAAGCTTGGCCAAGTATATTTGGGGAGTTTCTTCTATTCTTCTCTACAGATCCTCTCAAGCTCTGTCAGGTTGGATTGGGAGTGTTTCTGCACAGCTATATTCAGGTCTCTCCAGAGCTGTTCGATTGGGTTCAAATCTGGGCTCTGGCTGGGCCACTCAAGGACATTTAGAGACTTATCCCGAAGCCACTCCTGCGTTGTCTTGAATGTGTGCTTAGGGTCGTTGTCCTGTTGGAAGAACCTTCGCCCCAGTCTGAGGTCCTGAGCGCTCTGGAGCAGGTTTTCATCAAGGATCTCTCTGTACTTTGCTCCATTCATCTTTCCCTCGATCCTGACTAGTCTCCCAGTCCCTGCTGCTGAAAAACATCCCCACAGCATGATGCTGCCACCATCATGCTTCATAGGGACGGTGCTGCCAGGTTTCCTCCAGACGTGATGATTGGCATTCAGGCCAAAGAGTTCAATCTTGGTTAAATCAGACCAGAGAATCTTGTTTCTCAGGGTCTGAGAGTCTTTAGGTGCCTTTTGGCAAACTCCAAGCGGGCTGTCATGTGCCTTTTACTGAGGAGTGGCTTCAGTCTGGCCACTCTACCACAAGGGCCTGATTGGTGGAGTGCTACAGAGATGGTTGTCCTCCTGGAAGGTTCTCCCATCTCCACAGAGGAACTCTAGAGCTCTGTCAGAGTGACTATCGGTTTCTTGGTCACCTCCCTGATCAAGGCCCTTCTCCCCCGATTGCTCAGTTTGGCCAGGAAGAGTCTTGGTGGTTCCAAACTTCTTCTATTTAAGAATGATGGATGCCACTGTGTTCTTGGGGACCTTCAATTCTGCAGACATTTTTTGGTATCCTTCCCCAGAACTGTGCCTCGACACAATCCTGTCTTAGAGCTCTACGGACAATTCCTTCGACCTCATGGCTTGGTTTTTGCTCTGACATGCACTGTCAACTGAGGGACCTTTTTTAGACAGGTGTGTGCCTTTCCAAATCATGTCCAATCCATTTTAGGAGTAGACCAAGGTGCAGCGTGGTATGTGTTCATCTTGATATTTATTTTAAAGCTGAACACTTAAACAAAATAATAAACAATGGAGAAAACGACCGTCACGTCTTGCAGGCTTTACAAAGCAGTACAAAAATAAGATCCCACAACTCAAGGAGGGAAAAGGGCTGCCTAAGTATGGTTCCCAATCTGAGACAACGATAGGCCTCTGATTGGAAACCATACCTGGCCAAAACATAGAAATATAAACCATAGAATGCCCACCCCACACCCTGACCTAACAAAATAGAGAAATAAACAGTCTCTCAGGTCAGGGCGTGACAGTATGTGACATTAAATATGGCCATTCAGATATCCTCACTGAACAAATTAACTGTTTAGGGGGGTCCTTGGTTTCCATAGCACATTTATTCAATGTCCAACCATTCCTGAGCAAATATTAGGTATTTTCTTTCAATGTCTGTATACATACAACACCTCCACACCAACTTCTCATATCGGCTCGTAAATACCAAAGAGTATAAAAACACTATGCATGTTCAAGAAAACAACTTACACCAAAAGTAGTTGTCAAAAGCCATTACTAAATCATACTACTGTTATGAACCAAATATCTTGATTGATAATAAACACACATACAAACCCTTAGCTCCCATTAGTACTGTTCAGTTTGTGCTTTGGTCTTTTACATGATCTCCATTTCATTAGTGATATCATAATCACAGGTGCACTTTGATGAGATAAATAATGCCAGGGGCCGACTCGGCAATAGTTGGGAACAGTCGGGAATAAACAAGGACACTTTCTGATCCGGAAGACAAAAGTTAAACTAAGCAATTGCAATACAGTGCCTTGCAAAAGTATCCATCCCTCTTAGCATTTTTCCTATTTTGTTGCATTACAATCTGTAATTTAAATAGATTTTTGATTTGGATTTCATGTAATAGACATGCACAAAATAGTCCAAATTGGTAAAGTGAAATGAAAAAATTACTTATTTAAAGAATTTTTTTATTTTTATTGTTGACTATACTATAAATAAGATCTGGTGCAACCAATTACCTTCAAAAGTCTCATAATTAGTTAAATAAAGTCCACCTGTGTGCAATTTAAGTGTCACATGATCTGTCACATATACACCTGTTCTGAAAGGCCCCAGAGTCTGCAACACCACTTAGCAAGGGGGCACCACCAAGCAAGCGGCACCATGAAGACCAAGGAGCTCTCCAAACAGGTCAGGGACAAAGTTGTGGAGAAGTACAGATCAGTGTTGGGTAATGAAAAAAATATCAGAAACTTTGAACATCCCACGGAGCACCATTAAATACATTATTAAAAAATGGAAAGAATATGGCACCACAACAAACCTGCCAAGAGAGGGCCACCCACCAAAACTCACAGACCAGGCATGGAGGGCATTAATCAGAGAGGCAACAAAGAGACCAAAGATAACCCTGAAGGAGCTGCAAAGCTCCACAGTGGAGATTGGAGTATCTGTCCATAGGACCACTTTAGAGCTGGGCTTTACGGAAGAGTGGCCAGAAAAAAGCCATTGCTTGTTCGCCAAAAGGCATGTGGGAGACTCTCCAAACATATGGAAGAAGGTGGTCTGGTCAGATGAGACTAAAATGTAGCTTTTTGGCAATCAAGGAAAACGCTATGTCTGGCGCAAACCTAACACCTCTCATCACCGAGAACACCACCACAGTGAAGCATGGTGGTGGCAGCATCATGCTGTGGGGATATTTTCATCTCCAGGGACTGGGAAACTGGTCAGAATTTAAGGAATGATGGATGGTGCTAAATACAGGGAAATTCTTGAGGAAACTCTGTTTCAGTCTTCCAGAGATTTGAAACTGGGACGGAGGTTCACCTTCCAGCAGGACAATGACCCTAAGCATACTGCTAAAGAAACACTTGAGTGGTTTAAGGGGAAACATTTACATGTCTTGGAATGGCCTAGTCAAAGCCCAGACCTCAATCCAATTGAGAATCTGTGGTATGACTTAAAGATTGCTGTACACCAGTGGAACCCATCCCACTTGAAGGAGCTTGAGCAGTTTTGCCTTAGACTGGGCAAAAATCCCAGTGGCTAGATCTGCCAAGCTTATAGAGACATACCCCAAGAGACTTGCAGCTGTAATTGCTGCAAAAGGTAGCTCTACAAAGTATTGACTTGCATCTTCAAAGTGGTAGGCATGTTGTGTAAATCAAATGATACAAACCCCCCCAAAATACATTTTAATTCCAGGTTGTAAGGCAACAAAATACGAAAAATGCCAAGGGGGATGAATAGTTTCGCAAGCCACTGTACATGCTTTTCCTCCCTCATATACAGACTGCTTTTATAAAAGTGCACGTTAATGAATACATGGAAATATTAGTTGTTGTTTAAAGTATTATATTCTCTTCAATCTGAAGTAGTATACATTTGGAATGTTGTTGTCTTTCTGCTATGGTTAGCAACAGTTTATCTCCAGGGGGTGGGGTCAGTAACAGCATGAGAAAGGCTGCAGCAGGATGGAGTTGGGTTGCCCTCGATGACGACCTCTTTGTGACCCCCTGTGTTACCACTTGCCAGGGATGGGCACCCCGCACTCATACCATCCCCCGAAGAGATGAGGCGTACGCCGGCCGATAGGTCCAAAGTTCACTGGCTCCTGCCTGTATGAGCGATAGTAACCTGCACAGGGGCAGACAGGACAAATTATTATAATGCATTATGAATGGACGTACCACAACATTTATAATGCTTCGTTAGATGATTCTGACTGTTTCTATCCAGCCTAGAGCATGGATATTGAGGTTGTATATAATCAAGACTCTGGAACTTAATCTGTGAGAATATTTATTTACGGAATACTGTGAAACAATCCTATAAAAGGCTGTAGGCGAGTGATGCATTCTGTAAGTTTGATTATTATAAAACAAATGTACCTTGTGCTGTTGGCAGATGCATTGAGAGGTTGGGGGAGCCTGTCCTCCCATCTAGGTAAGAGTCTACAAACTGGCAGTGGTCCTCCCCATGACCAAATGTGTCTGCTATACTATAGAATGTTTCTGGAGGGCGAGAAAGAGCAGTCGATGCTTAACAACAGAACACACTCTCAAACAATATTCTATTACGTAATGAGACAGAGCCTGGTCGGCTACCACATATTCCCAAAAATAATAGAACACAATATGTAGAAGAGAAAGTGTGATTAAGAGAAATGTAGAGAGAGAGAGAGAGAGAGAGAGAGAGAGCGAGAGAGAGAGAGAGAGAGCGAGAGAGAGAGAGAGAGAGAGAGAGAGAGAGAGAGAGAGAGAGCAAAAGGGGTGTTGGTGAAGGAAGGGAAAGCAGAAGGGGGAGAGACGGTGGTTAAGAGATTATTAATAGAAAGAGGAATATTAGGAGTAATTGTAAAGCTACTTAAATTGAGAAAAGACTTGAACTGAGAGAGAAAGAGAGAAGTATACTGAACAAAAATATAAACACAACATGAAACAATTTCCTCAGATTTTACTGAGTTACAGTTCATATAAGGAAATCAGTCCATTTAAATCAATGCATTAGGCGCTAATCTATGGATTTCACCTGACTGGGAATACAGATATGCATCTGTTGGCCACAGATACCTTAAAAAAAGGTAGGGGCATGGATTAGAAAACCAGTCAGTTTCTGGTGTGACCATCATTTGCGTCATTCAGCACGACACGATGTCATTCAGCACGATCTCCTTCGCATAGAGTTGATCAGGCTATTGGTTGACCTGTTGAATGTTGTCCTACTCCTCTTCAATAGATGTGCGAAGTTGCTGGATATTGGCGGGAACTGGAACACACTGACCAACAAGTCAATCCAGAGCATCCCAAACAGGCTCAATTGGTGACATGTCTGGTGAGTATGCAGGCCAAGGAAGAACTGGGACATGTTCAGTTTACAGGAATTGTGTACAGATCCTTGCAACATGGGGCCGTCCATTATCATGCTGAAGCATGAGGTGTTGGCGGCGGATGAATGGCACAACAACGGGCCTCAGGATCTTGTAACATATATCTGTGCATTCAAATTGCTATCGATAACATGCAATTGTGTTCGTAGCTTATGCCTGACCATACCATAACCCCACCACCACAATGGGGCACTCTGTTCACAACGCTGACATCAGCAAACACTTGCCCACGCGACGCAATACACGATTGTGAGGCTGGATGGAAGTACTGCCACATTCTCTAAAACAATGTTAGAGAAGGTTTATGGTAGAGAAATGAACAATTCATTCTCTGGCAACAGCTCTGGTGGACATTCCTGCACATTTTAGAGTGGCATTTTATTGTCCCTCAGCACAAGGTGCACCTATGTAATGATCGTGCTGTTTAATCGATATGCCACACTTGTCAGGTGGATGGAGTATCTTGGCAAAGGAGAAATGCTCACTAACAGGGATATAGAGAAATAAGCTTTTTGTGAGTATGGAACATTTCTGGGATCTCTTATTTCAGCTCATGAACCATGGGACCAAAACTTTACATGCTGCGTTTATATTTTTATTCAGTGTAGATAAAGGAAGAGAGGAGAGGGGGAAGTTACAGCAGTAGTACCTTTCAGCCCATCTCCCATGAAGATCTTGTATCTCAGTGAGTTGCACAGGACCACACCTACAAACTTTCTGTACCATGTCCTCTTGACATACTGGCTGCCCTTACAGGCACTGTGCTGGGGGTTGTATCGGAAGGAAAATGGAATCCAGATAGGCTCTCCACCTGTGGGGGGTGGGGACAATTAACAGGAGACTGTCCTGTGTAGCTAATTTGGTAAGACTGTGGCCCTAGCAAGGCCAGGGTCGTGGGTTTGATCCCTATTGGGGTCACATATACTAAAATGTATGCATTCACTTTACAGAAAGTCACTGGATAAAAGTGGCATATATTACAATACTACAAAACGGTTGAGGTTAAGCGTTCAGCATGTCTTTAATGACAGTTCCTCTATCTGACAGAGTGCTTGACAATGCTACCATCACAAAGCAAGTCATTAATACCTACACTCAACCTGTCAGTTCTCACAAAGCTAGTCATGACCAACTACACTCAACTCCTTTACAACCCCTTTACTGACAGTGCGCACTATGCCAGTCGCTCCTATTCAGATACACAGTAAATCACCTCCACTCATTGTGCATAGCAACTGGGGGAGGGGGAAGGGGTGAGAGAGGGTTGAGGAGGGAACCAGTACCTGTCCCCTTGTCCCTCCTCTTCGAAATACCTGACTGACTCTCTCAATTAAAAACAATGAATACCAAAACTCTACTTTGACATCGTTTTACCACTATGGCTGTCTGCCAAGTCCAGTATATGTATGTGTAGGTGTATGCAGCCGTTTGTATGTCTCTCCACAGACTGTTAACTCCTCACAAGCTCACTCCAGCTGTCATTTTGGGTTTCTTCAAATGATCTGAAGTTTCGTCAATAATGTCAGAGTAATATACGAGAACTATCGATACCACTCACCAGGTGGTCGTTCAATAAGAAGAGGGTCGTCTGAAAAAGAAAATAAAAAAAGTAATTAAATGAGAGACATGAACTGGGACTGAATTTATACATGAACAAAAAATGGGAGGATACAGACAACTCAGGTAGACGTGGCCTTACCGCAGGCACAAAGTAAAACTGACCCTAGCAACCTGACGTAATACTCATACAGACCTGACTCAGTGACATAGGTGAATGTATCGCTGACCGGTCCCAGCCCAAAGACATTCTTCGCCTGGACTTTGAAGTAGTACCTGAGGTAAAACAAACCAAGACAAAACAGAGTGTGTGTATAGTTATTATTCTAGGTGTTAAAGAGTCATTTAGACAGGTCTCTGTTGCCACATGAAAGGTATTTATACCCTAATGACTAGAACAGATGGCCGGAAGGGAGGCAGCACTCGATGTTCGGAATGGAGGCAGTACTCGTAGAATTAAGAGAAGACTGTTTTTATGTTCTTATGAATCTAAAGTGAGCAGAACGCAGTAAAATGGTAATTTGGCATGTGTTTAAGAGGGATAAAGGGAGTGACGGAAGGAGGGAGAGAGAGAGAGAGAGAGAGAGAGAGAGAGAGAGAGAGAGAGAGAGAGAGAGAGAGAGAGAGAGAGAGAGAGAGAGAGAGAAAGAAAGAAGGGGAATGGAGTAGATTAAAAGAGGGGGAGTGAGGGAGAGAGGTACTGTATGGTTTGGGAGGGAAGGGAGGGAGGAAGAGAAAAAAGTCCTCAAGTCAGCAATTTCACACTGAGAGCTTTTCTATATGACACAATGACCCTCCTGACTGACTGAGCTCTGCCCTTACAAAAAATGACATGTCAATTTTGCAGTTTCACATTTGAAAATCACATTTGATCAAGTTAAATGTTTTTACATGTGAAACTGCAAAACATTTTTTTTTTTTACATGTGATTCATTTTCACATGCAAACTTGCAATTCCACAGCTGAAAATGAAAATAAAATGTGCAGTTTCACATGTAAGAACACTTCACATGCGAAAATACATTTTTCACATATTGAATTGCAAGTTCACATGTGGGGTTGAAATAATGTTATTCTCCCCACATGTGAAAGATGGTGTTAACATGTTGCAGTAGCAATGTTTCCCCTGGTGGAACTAAAGTGACCACAACTAAAAAGCCCAAATGCAGGACCAGGGAATGATTTTACGGGACATTCGCAGAAGTGTGGACAGCTTACTTTTTTGGGGGACAGGTTAATGAATCACATTCAAATGGCGACATAGTTCTGCTGTTGAAGGTCACTACCTGTTAAAGGGGCAATTCAAACCTACATCAATTTTTGGATTTATAAATGTACATGTGCCCATTGATTCTTGAAGAATATAACGCATTTTGTATCATTACTTTAGTTCAACTGTCATACCCCACCAGAACCCAAAATATAAGCTTGTTTTATTGCAATGTTTGTAAACAAAGTAAATGTAAACAACCTAAAAACATGGTTAAACCTATCATTTTTATATCATGGATGGTCAGTCCTTAGCATAGTCTATGGATTTGAGATAGGTAGCATTTCTCCAGCCCCATCCCTGAGCTTTTTACTGAAACTTTGGTAGGGAGAACACTTTGTTAATGTTTCAATTAAAACTTCTTTGGGATCGGTGTCCCGTCCACTGGACGGTTGAGCTAACGTAGGCTAATGCGATTAGCATGAGGTTGTAAGTAACAAGAACATTTCCCAGGACATAGACATATCTGATATTGACAGAAAGCTTCAATTCTTGTTAATTGGCAGAAAGCTTAAATTATTGTGAATCTAACTGCACTGTCCAATTTGCTGTAGCTATTACAGTGAAAGAATACCATGCTATTGTTTGAGGAGAGCGCACCATTTTGAACATGAAAAGTTATTAATAAACAAATTCGGCATATTTGGGCAGTCTTGATACAAAATTTTGAACAGAAAACCAATGGTTAATTGGATCAGTCTAAAACTTTGCAAATACACTGCTTCCATCTAGTGGACAAAACCTAAATTGCACCTGGGCTGGAATAATACATTATGGCCTTTCTCTTGCATTTCAATTATGATGGTATGAAAAAAATACAAAAGTACATTTGTTTCTTTCTTTGTATTATCTTTTACCAGATACAGTTGAGGTCGGAAGTTTACATACACTTAGGTTGGAGTCATTACAACTCGTTTTTCAACCACTCCACACATTTGTTGTTGACAAGCTATAGTTTTGGTAAGTCGGTTAGGACATCTACTTTGTGCATGACACAAGTAATTTTTCCAACAATTGTTTACAGACAGATTAATTAACTTATAATTCACCTTATCACAATTCCAGTGGTTCAGAAGTTTACATACACTAAGTTGAATGTGCCTTTAAACAGCTTGGAAAATTACAGAAAATTAAATCATGGCTTTAGAAGCTTCTGATAGGCTAATTGACATAATTTCAGTCAATTGGAGGTGTACCTGTGGATGTATTTCAAGGCCTACCTTCAAACTCAATGCCTCTTTGCTTGACATCATGGGAAAATCAAAATAAATCAGTCAAGACCTCAGAAAATTGTAGACGTTCATCTGTACAAACAATAGTACGCAAGTATAAACACCATGGGACCACGCAGCCGTCATACCACTCAGGAAGGAGACGCGTTCTGTCTCCTAGAGATGAACGTACTTTGGTATGAAAAGTGCAAATCAATCCAAGAACAATAGCAAAGGACCTTGTGAAGATGGTGGAAGAAACAGGTACAAAAGTATCTATATCCACAGTAAAACGAGTCCTATATCGACATAACCTGAAAGGCCGCTCAGCAAGGAAGAAGCCACTGCTCCAAAACCACCATAAAAAAGCCAGACTACGGTTTGCAACTGCACATGGAAACAAAGATCGTACTTTTTGGAGAAATGTCCTCTGGTCTGATGAAACAAAAATAGAAATTGTTATGTTTGGAGGAAAAAGGGGGAGGCTTGCAAGCCGAAGAATACCAACCCAACCGTGAAGCACAGGGATGGCAGCATCATGTTGTGGGGGTGCTTAACTGCAGGAGGGACTGGTGCACTTCACAAAATGGATGGCACCATAAGAAAGGAAAATTATGTGGATATATTGAAGCAACATCTCAAAACATCAGTCAGGAAGATAAAGCTTGGTCGCAAATGGGTCTTCCAAATGGACAATGACTCCAAGCATACTTCCAAAGTTGGGTCAAAATGACAACAAAGTCAAGGTATTGGAGTGTCCATCACAAAGCCCTGACCTCAACCCTATAGAAAAATTCTGGGCAGAACTGAAAAAGCGTGTGCAAGGAGACCTACAAACCTGACCCAGTTACACCAGCTCTGTCATGAGGAATGGGTCAAAATTCACCCACCTTACTGTGGGAAGCTTGTGGAAGGCTACTCAAAACGTTTCACCCAAGTTAAACAATTTAAAGGCAATGCTACCAAATACTAATTGAGTGTATGTAAACTTCAGACCCACTGGGAATGTGATGAAAGAAATACAAGCTGAAATAAATCATTCTCTTTCCTATTATTCTGACATTTCACATTCTTAAAATAAAGTGGTGATCCTAACTGACCTAAGACAGGGAATTTCTACTAGGATTAAATGTCAGGAATTGTGAAAAACTGAGTTTAAATGTATTTGGCTAAGGTGTATGTAAACTTCTGTCTTCAATTGTATATTGTGTTATATTCTCCTACATTCCTTCACATTTCCACAAACTTCAAAGTGTTTCCTTTCAAATGGCACCAAGAAAATGCATATCCTTGCTTCAGGGCCTGAGCTACAGGCAGTTAGATTTGGGTTTGTCATTTTTGGCAAAAAATGAAGCACCTTCAATGGAGGAATAGTGCTATTATATGGTACAATCCTCTAGTGAGTGAGTTACTTTTGTGCCATTAATATCAAGCAAAACTTCTGAAGTTGAGAACAAAATTAATAGTATTTCAAAGAGAAAAACACAAAAGTATTGATAGCAAAACCAAATATTTTATGGAAATCATTTTGAAATCTAAGAACAAATTAATTGTAAATGGATACAAAAAAATGTTTCTGATTAAAAAAAATACGTATGATAACACAATTAAATGAAACAACTCCCTCTTTCCTGCAATATTCCCTATCTTTGGTTTTGTTACCCTGGCCTTTGTTTTCACTGCCTTTTTTCCAGTTGCAAGGTTTGACACATTCATTCTAGCAACATGGCAACCTGCATCCCACTGCTGGTTTACCTCTGAAGCTAAGCAGGTTCAGTCCCTGGATGGGAGACCAGATGTAGCTGGAAGTTGTGAAGAAAAAAATGTTAGGTGGGGAATTTTTCTATTCACACGAGGGAAAAACACATACAAAGATAAATACAAATTCACGTGATCTGTTCACACGTGTCCGGAAACCTCATGTTTCTTTCAGGTAGTTTTTAAATATTTGAGCTCACTTCACTTTAGTCTCAGTGTGTTTTAAATACATACTGTACAGGGGAGGAATTATTTAATACCCTCAGATTCAAAACAACACCGTGAGACAAGGCTTGGAGGTTTTGAAATCTGTCCATATAGTGGACAATGTGTGTCTGTGTGTGTTCTCCCCCTGCTGTAGGGTTACGTACAGTAATTTCACGGTCCGCTAATTTCCACCCAAACCCTTTAACAACGTAAAGTCTGCCGGTCTGGATCCAATTACTGGAGCCATGTGGAAACTGACCAAAATATCAGAAAATAAAAGAGAAAAGGAGGCAGAAAAAGGGAAGAGTGAAAATCACAGAGAGAGGCAGAGAGAAAGAGAGCGAGAGAGAAATGTTCTCATATACAGTACCAGCCAAAAGTTTGGACACACCTACTCATTCAAGGGTTGTTCTTTATTTTTACTATTTTCTACATTGTAGAATAATAGTTGAACACAACTATGAAATAACACATATGGAATCATGTACTAACCAAAACAGCGTTAAACAAATCAAAATATATTTTATATTATAAATTCTTCAAAGTAGCCACCCTTTGCCTTGATGACAGCTTTGCACACTCTTGGCTTTCCCTCAACCAGCTTCATTTGGAATGCTTTTCCAACAGTCTTGAAGGAGTTCCCACATATGCTGAGCACTTGTTGGCTGCTTTTCCTTCACTCTGCGGTCCAACTCATCCCAAACCATCTCAATTGGGTTGAGGTCGGGTGATTGTGGAGGCCAGGTCATCTGATGCAGCACTCCATCACTCTCCTTCTTGGTCAAATAACCTTTACACAGACTGGAGGTGTGTTGGGTCATTGTCCTGTTGAAAAACAAATGATAGTCCCACTGTGCGCAAACCAGATGGGATGGCGTATCGCTGCAGAATGCTGTGGTAGCCATGATGGTTAAGTGTGCCTTGAATTCTAAATAAATCAAAGGCAGTGTCACCAGCAAAGCACTCCCACACCATCACACCTCCTCCTCCATGCTTCACGGTGGGAACCACACATGTGGAGATCATCTGTTCACCTACTCTGCGTCTCACAAAGACATGGCGGTTGGAACCAAAAATCTAAAATTCTTACTCATCAGACCCAAGGACAGATTTCCACCGGTCTAAAGTCCATTGCTCGTGTTTCTTGGGCCAAGCAAGTCTCTTCTTCTTATTGGTGTCCTTTAATAGTGGTTACTTTGCAACAATTCGACCATGAAGGTCTGATTCACGCAGTCTCTGAACAGTTTCTGTGATGCATTTATTTAGACTGCAATCCAAAGTGCTGTAATTTCTTATCCTCTGCAGGAGAGGTAACTCTAGGTCTTCCTTTCCTGTGGCGGTCCTCATGAGAGCCAGTTTCATCATAGCACTTGATGGTTTTTGAGACTGCACTTCAAGATTGACTTGACCTTCATGTCTTAAAGTAATGATGGACTGTCGTTCTCTTTGCTTATTTGAACTGTTCTTGCCATAATATGGACTTGGTATTTTACCCAATAGGGCTTTATTCTGTATATCACCCCTACCTTGTCACAACACAACTGATTGGCTCAAACGCAATTAAGAAGGAAAGAAATTCCACAAATTAACTTTCACCAAGGAACACTTGATAATTGAAATGCTTTCCAGGTGACTACATCATGAAGCTGGTTGAGAGAATGCCAAGAGTGTGCAAAGCTGTGGCTACTTTGAAGAATCTCAAATACAAAACATTTGTTGATTTGTTTAACACTTTTTTGGTTACTACATGATTCCATATGTGTTATTTCATAGTTTTGATGTCTTCACTATTATTCTACAATGTCGAAAATAGTCAAAATAAAGAAAAATCCTTGAATGAGTAGGTGTGTCAAAAACTTTGACAGGTACTGTACATTTTCTCTATATCCATTAACTTCAGATCTTGACTTAAATAGAAACTCACTCAAAAACAATAATTTGGTATATTTTTCAAGAAAAAGGACTTTCAAAAGCAAATTGTAACTTAATAAATTGAGGAGGATGGGCTTGTGGTCATGGCTGGAGCGGAATCAGCGGAATGGTATCAAATACATCAAACACATGGTTTCCATTCGCTAAGTTCTGGACTTTTATTATGAGCTGTCCTCTCCTCATTAGCCTTCTATGCCTGCCACATCATCATGATGATATGGCAAGTTACAATTTGCTTTTTGAAAGTTCAATATCTTTAAAACATGATCGCTGGCATGCAAAACATTTTGGGACTGTATCAACAGTGGACTAATGAAAAAAGTCTAAAAGATAGTTTTTTTGTGAATTATTCTTTTAATTAAAACCCAAGCCAATCTCATCATGTAGGACAGTTTCATGCCTTTCAGTTGTTTAGTGAGCAGCATTCTCCATCCTGGGCTTATTAAGGAGACAGCTGTCTAGGAGGTGTAGAATTGGTGCATTGGTATATATATGTGTGTGACTGCTTGAAGTAGGGTGTGTGCGCGTGTGCGCATGTGTGTATGTGGAGACAAGGGGTAGTGTTGCTGCAGTGCAGAGAGACTGAAATATATACATGCCTTTTGATGGATCCTTACAGACAGCCACACCCAGACTCAGGTGAAGCTTCCATGAACAATTATAAACTGTCAATCACTCTACCTGCTTTTTGTACACAATTTTTTTACTCATGAATGTACACACACATCCACAAGTCATATGCAGGCATGCACAAACAGACAGACACACAAACCACAGAGCAAGAGCAAATGCATGCACAGTAGGCTTCTAAATTACAAAGTTAGGAATTAAGGAACATCTGTCTGTGCGTGTGTTCGTGACTGTGACTGTGTGTGTGTGTGTGTGTGTGTGTGTGTGTGTGTGTGTGTGTGTGTGTGTGTGTGTGTGTGTGTGTGTGTGTGTGTGTGTGTGTGTGGGTTTGACAGAAACAAAGTGTGCTTGTTTGTGTAGGCCTACATATGTGCATGGCTAACCCTTGAGCGTGAACCGTTGGCTCGGGTCTGAATCGTTGACTTGGGTCTGGCACCATGGAGGGAAAGCTTTATGGCTACTTGGAAGAGATAACAAACGCACACTGCCCCTTGCCAGACCCTGTGTCTCCCTTAGACACCCTGCTCTGTTTAACACCCAGAGCTGTGTTTGTGTGTGCATTTGCGTGTCTGCCTGTTACCGAGCTGTCAGGTTTCCTGCTCGTGATTTATCGACACACCTGCTCTGCATTAACTCTCTTCTACAATGTAGAGCATAGTAAAAATAAAGAAAAACCCTTGAATGAGTAGGTGTGTCCAAACTTTTGGCTGGTACTGTATATGACATCTCTCTCTCTCTCTCTCTCTCTCTCTCTCTCTCTCTCTCTCTCTCTCTCTCTCTCTCTCTCTCTCTCTCTCTCTCTCTCTCTCTCTCTCTCTCTCTCTCTCTCTCTCTCTCTCTCTCTCTCTCTCTCTCTCTCTCTCTCTCTCTCTCTCTGTGTGTTTCCTGCGTCTTGGTGGAATATCTCAGCACATCATGTTTTCACAATGATTTAAACGTGTTTTCTAACCTGCCTCTATCCAGTTAGCTCTGAATTACATCACTCTGATGGCTTCTTAATAATTTACTGTATATAAGCATTACAATACTGGGGCTGACATCACACACACATGCATAGAATTACACACACAGAAACAGACACAGTGAACACATGTTATGTGTCTAACATCACTGAGACCTACCGGGAACAATAATCATATAAACGCACACTCCAACACCCTATAGGTAGGCCCAAAAAATTGCCAAAGACTCCAGCCACCCCAAGCCATAGACTGTTCACTTTTCTACCGTCTGGCAAATGGTACCAGAGCATCGGCTCTTGGACCAAAATGCGTCGAGACAGCTTCTACCCCCAAGCCATAAGACTGATAAATAGCCAGACTGCTAAATAGTGAATTAATTAACATCCTCCGGAAGTTGTCACAATTACTGTGTACATCTATGGAAGGGGTGAGAACCCTGAGCCTCCTAGGTTTTGTATTGAAGTCAATGTACCCCGAGGAGGACGGAAGCTAGTTGAGGCTACTGTCATGACTTTCCCTCCTGTGAGGATCAAAGAGAGCCCCCCTCTCTCTCAAGAGTGGAATGGCTGAGTGTTACAACAGAGAGAAGCTTTGCAGTATTTTAACATCAAAAGATGGGACATTGAAACAATATTTCTAACATAAATAATGTGGGAAATGGTTGTTGGGGCTCCAAACAATAATCATGTCAAATCAGTTGTTGTTTTGTGATATCATTAAGGATGGTATAACTAAATAACTATCTCTGAAAGAGTACACATTCAAGGGGTCAGGTTTACATCTAAATGTTGTTCAACTTATATGGTTAAATATGAAACTATTTTTGAAAAGATAGCAAGATGATTTTAGCCTTCTAAATGAGATAATTGTTGTCATAGAAAGTTTTACCCAGTCAGTAACCACATCCACGTGAGCACAGACATTATGTCAACAGGATGGAATGCCCCATTTTTCCAGAGTGCATAAAAGGACTGCTAACGAAATTTACCACAGACCAAAAAATGCCGGGTCGCTGCCGGTGTGGAAAGTGATCCAACTGTACCCTGAATAATCAACCATTGAGACCAGAGAACGTGAGGATTTGATCCACACTTTATGAAATGGTTTAAAAACTACACATCCAAAAAATGGTAAGACCCTCTGAAACTCTCGAAGATGAAGACTACACAGGAACATTCAGTCTGCAGCTGTTTATGTACTGTTGACCTAGGAAACTCAGCCGAAGACAAAGCACAATTTCCTTTCACCACCATAGATACCTCTAAAGGATCTATTCTAACAAGCCTCTCTGAACACCGTGTGGTACACCTCTGGAGGAACCGTTCTAACAGAGACTGTTAGACCTAGAAGCTACAACTACAAAGAAGTCTCTGGTTGACAAACCAGAGACATCTGGTCAAACTACTCTCCACAGACGGACCGGGCAATTTCAACAGAGAGATGACAAAGACATACACACGTAAATATATGTATACTTTGCAAATATTCTCAAATGAGCGGTCGTTCATGTGCAAAGTATTCATATTCCCATTGTTAGGTTCTTATTTTTCAGAGTAAATAACTCACATACACTAGAGAAGCTTTAATCAAGTTTAATTCTTCCCAAAGGTTCTGTACAGCCGTAATCAGACAACCCAACATTTGTCCCATCCAGATATTTATATCCCACTTAAGACACTCCCTCTCTCCAATCCTTACAGTTTATGCCCAACAGGAAAAAGGTAACAAGATACGAAACCCTGATTACCCCCTTAAGGGGAACTGACCTCACCTCCTGACCTCAACCCCTCCTTCATCTAATCCACAGATGTCCATCTGTCTCCACTGTATCAACACGGTGCTCTGCTCCCGTCCCCCAACACATTCCAACACATTCCACAGCTATCTGTCCTTCTACAGATATTCCATGCTTCTTCTCTATCATTTATTTAATATCTCAATGTTCAAAATGTCGAACCCAACACCATGAGCATAGCTTCCACATGTATTGACTCTCTCTGTCTCTCCCTCTCCTTACATGCCCCTCCCTTTTCATTGTGTACCAAGCCGTCATATCGGGTTAGTCCACTAGGGACTTTCCATTGCATTATGTCAGTAATCAACGTATAATCTATCCTGTGTATGTGTTTATGTAATTCTGTGTGATTATTTATTTAGTTAGTAAATAAATAATTAAGCCAATTTGTGTATTGCTGAATTGTCATTTAGACTAGGGTTCATGCAGATTTGAAGTCAACGCCATTCAGAATGAGACTGATACGAGGTAATAATAATTAATGGATGACTAATATGGTAACGATATATTCTGATATATTCTTGAGTTAATTCGGGAAACGGTAACTCCTTAAACAAACTTTTTCCATTGTGCCCCAAGTTACTAATGAGTTAATTGTTACATGATTCATTTAATAATTAAACATAGTTAATTGATTTGATAAAATAGCCATCATCACATTAATGATAGTCACGTCACGACATTACTGTAGACCTTCATTGCAAAGCAGTGTGTTTTAACCAATTATTTGGTGACGTGAATATATTTAGTGTCGTTTTATCTGAAAAGGTTTTTTTCTGAAATTCACTAAGGAGAATGGTCCTCCCTTTCCTCCTTTGAGGAGCCTCTGCTGACATATACGCATACCGGCACGACACAAACACAAATACAAACACACATGCACACCCTCACACACACACTTTTACACTCGTCATTTGCTGCTGCTACTCTGTTCTTTATTTTACTCTAACTTTTATCTATCCGGATGCCTAGTCACTTTACCTTGCCTTCATGTACATATCTACCTCAAATACCTTATTATTATCTATCCGGATGCCCAGTCACATTACCTTGCCTTCATGTACATATCTCCCTCAAATACCTTATTATTATCTATCCGGATGCCTAGTCACATTACCCTGCCTTCATGTACATATCTACCTCAAATACCTTATTATTATCTATCCGGATGCCTAGTCACATTACCTTGCCTTCATGTACATATCTACCTCATGTACCTTGTATCTCTGCACATTGATCTGGCACTGGTACTTCCTGTATATACTGTAGCTCCATTCTTGTGTATTTTATTTTATTAATTTCATGTTAGTTACTATTTTATTTTGTATTATTATTTTTAAACGCTGCGTCGTTGGGAAAGGTTCATAAGCAAGCAATTCACCGTAAAGCCTACACAAGCTGTGTTCTGCGCATGTGATGAATACAATTTGATTTGATTTATAGTTATAAATACTTACACACAGACGCAAACACGCAGGCAAACCCCTCCACAGACGCACACACATGGGTAAAGAATATACGAGCCGTAATATCTCGTAAATCCTTTGTTTGTATAACCAGCCCATTGTGTAAGACATTAAAGACTCTCTCACACACAGAGAGCATATTCTCACCTGGAGTTAGGTTTGAGGTTTTCTACAGCCAGATGTGAGCCGCTGGATGCACTGGAGGACCACCTGTTGTTGAGGACGTCATCGTATGAGGCACTGTGGACCATGTAGCCTGCAGGGGTCACACGCAAGGCAAGAGTCAGGGGCCAAAGGTCACCAGAGGTTAGAGAGGGGAGGGATCAAACATTGATCCATTTTAACGTTTGAGAAGGAGAGATAAAATGTGTCCATGTTGGATTTGATGTGTAGCCAAAGGTAAGGGTGGTCTGATGTTAGAGAGGAAATCTTTACTTTGAGAGGAGAGTGATTGGAGACAGAAGAACGATCCCAACTAATTTGAGGTATCAGTGGTTTTAAACTCGAGGCAGACGCAGTAAGTCACATTGTGGATCTGCCAACCACTACACATACAGAGACAATCTGTTTCTCTGTTTCTCACCTCTTGTTTTGCCTCTCCTCTCACACACACATAATGGTAAACCTCCATGAAGCCCCATTTCAGAACATGAATACCGAGGTCATGGAATGCTCAGATCATGCCACTCAGCCAGTGGAAACTCTACAAGGGCAGTGCTCCCCGCCACATCAAACTCCTATGTGTTCATATTTTTTCTGGCGCCTGGCCAACATAGCTGGCTCAAGGTGGAGGGGAGGAGGAGGAGGGAACCACTACCACAGGCACCACTCTTTCTCTCTGATTGGGTTGTTCCCTCTTTCCCTCTCTTTCATTTTTTCTCTATCACTATATTTTGTAATCAGAAGTGTGAAAACAGAAGCACTGTTGCAGCCTGTCACTCACTTATCCTTCTCTCCTCACTCTTTCATTCTCTCTCAACCCTGCTGCCTCTCTCTCCCTCTTTCTTTCCTCTTTACTTTGTTCATCTTTCTGACACCGCAACCAATAAGGGAATAAAAATTAGGAAACATGAAATATTTAATATTGGCCAAATAATGTTTAAAAAAAATACATTCGAACATATATTACAAAATGTATTTACAATGTATATATAAATGCATGTAAAATGTATTTAATGTATTTCAAAATACAATCTGAAATACATTGAAAATGTATTTTAGAATACTGTATATTTTCACATACATTTTCACATGTATTTATCAATATATTTGGTAAAAATATTTTTAAACGTCTTTAGAAAGGTTTTGTTGGGTTTTTCTTTATTTCTACTATTTTCTACATTGTAGAATAATAGTGAAGACTTCAAAACTATGAAATAACATATGGAATCATGTAGTAACCAAAAAAGTGTTAAACAAATAAAAATGCATTTTATATTTTATATTCTTCAAAGTAGCCACCCTTTGCCTTGATCACAGCTTTGCACACTCTTGCCATTCTCTCAACCAGCTTCATGAGGTAGTCACCTGGAATGCATTTCAATTAACAGGTGTGCCTTGTTAAAAGTATATTTGTGGAATTTCTTTCCTTCTTAATGTGTTTGAGCCAATTAGTTATGTCGTGACAAGGTAGGGTTGGTATACAGAAGATAGCCCTATTTGGTAAAAAACCAAGTCCATTTTATGGCAAGAATAGCTCAAATTAGCAAAGAGAAACGACAGTCCATCATTACTTTAACCTCTTTGGTATAGGGGGCAGTATTGAGAATTTTGGAAAAAATATGTTCCCATTTTTAACTGCCTCCTACACCAACTCAGAAGCTAGAATATGCATATTATTGTTCAGGTTTGGATAGAAAACACTCTGAATTTTCTAAAACTGTTTGAATGGTGTCTGTGAGTATAACAGAACTCCTATGGCAGGCAAAAACCTGACAAGGCTTCAAGCAGGAAGTACCCTGTCTGACAAGGAGTCGTGCGTCTTACCTCTTTTTATTGAAAAGTAAGGATCTTAGCTGTAACGTGACAATTCCCAGGGCTCCAATAGGCTCTCAGAGCCCGCGAAATAACTGAAGGTTTACGAGGGAACCTCAGGTTGAAATATATTATCGCCTTTTGTAAGTGGATGCTCGGAGGACCTTTCAATGATGCGCGTGCATGAGTCGCTTCTGAGGATAAATTTTATTCGGCTGTTTAGGCTCAATGCATACTCCCGGTCGGAATATTAACACTTCTCTATGACATAAATGGCATAAAAATTGGTTTTAAACAGCGGTTGACATGCTTCGAAGTACGGTAATGGAATATTTAGACATTTTTGACACGCCAATGCGCCATGCGCGACACCGCGAAAAAGCATTCTACAACTCACGAACAAAACGTCGCTGTTGGAACATAACGATGGATTATTTGGGACCAAACCAACATTTGTTATTGAAGTAGAAGTCCTGGCAGTGTATTCTGATGAAGAACAAGCAAGGTAAGAACATCTTTCTTATAGGAAATGTGATTTTGGTGGATGCTGACCTGGGTGGGTATCTAAATAGCTAGCCCTGTAATGCCGGGCTATGTACTTAGATTATTGCAAAATGTGCTTCATCCGAAAAGCTATTTTAAAATCGGACATATCGAGTGCATAGAGGGGTAATGTATCTATAATTCTTAAAATAATTGTTATGCTTTTTGTGAACGTTTATCGTGAGTAATTTAGCAAACTGTTAGTAAATTCACCGGAAGTTTGCGGTGGTTATGCTTTTTCTGAACGTCACATGCTAATGTAAAAAGCTGGTTTTTGATATAAATATGAACTTGATTGAACAGACATGCATGTATTGTATAACACAATGTCCTAGGTGTGTCATCTGATGAAGATTATAAAAGGTTAGTGCTGCATTTAGCTGTGGTTTGGGTTTATGTGACATGATATGCTAGCTTGAAAAATGGGTGTCTGATTTTTTCTGGCTGGGTACTCTGCTGACATAATCTAATGTTTTGCTTTCGTTGTAAAGCCTTTTTGAAATCGGACAGTGGGGTTAGATTAACGAGATTCTTGTCTTTAAATAGCTGTGAAATAGTCATATGTTTGAGAAATTGAAGTTATAGCATTTCTAACGATTCAAAAATCGCGCCACTGGATTTCAGTGGCTGTTACGTAGGTGGGACGAGTTCGTCCCACATGTACTAGAGAGGTTAAGACATGAAGGCAAGTCAATCCGGAAAATGTCAAGAACTTTTAAAGTTTCTTCAAGTGCAGCCGCAAAAGCTATCAAGCTCTATGATAAAACTGGCTCTCATGAGGACCGCCACAGGAAAGGAAGACCCAGAGTTACCTCTGCTGGAGAGGATAAGAAATTACAGCACCTTGGATTGCAGCCCAAATAAATGCATCACAGAGTTCAAGTAACAGACACATCTCAACATCAACTGTTCAGAGGAGACTGTGTGAATCAGGCCTTCATGTTTGAATTGCTGCAAAGAAACCACTACTAAGGACACCAATAATAATAAGAAACTTGCTTGGCCCAAAAAACATGAGCAATGGACATTAGACTGGTGGAAATCTGTCCTTGGGTCTGATGAGTCCAAATGTTAGATTTTTGGTTCCAACTGCAGTGTCTTTGTGAGACGCAGAGTAGGTGAATGGATGATCTCTGCATGTGTGGTTCCCACCGTGAAGTTTTTGCAGTGTGATGGTGTTGTGATTATTTATTTAGAATTCAAGGCACGTTTTACCAGCATGGCTACCACAGCATTCTGCAGTGATATGCCATCCCATCTGGTTTGCGCTTAGTGGGACTATCATTTGTTTTTCAACAGGACACTAACCCAAAACACATCTCCAGGCTGTGTAAGGGCTATTTGACCAAGAAGGAGAGTGATGGAGTGCTGCATCAGATGACCTGGCCTCCACAATCACCCGACCTCAACCCAATTGAGATGGTTTGGGATGAGTTGGACCGCAGAGTGAAGGAAAAGCAGCCAACAAGTACTCAGCATATGTGGGAATTCCTTCAAGACTGTTGGAAAAGCATTCCAGGCATCCTCATGAAGATGGTTGAGAGAAAGCCAAGAGTGTGCAAAGCTGTCATCAAGGCAAAGTGTGGCTACTTTTAAGCATCTCAAATATCAAGTATATTTTGATTTGTTTAACACTTTTTTTGGTTACTACTTGATTTCGACTCTGTTGACTCTGCTTTCAACTCTGTCAATCACCACATTCTTATTGGCAGACTCAACAGCCTTGGTTAATCAAATCATTGCCTCGTCTGGTTCACCAACTACTTCCCTGATAGAGTTCAGTGTGTCAAATCGGAGGGCCTGTTGTCCGGACCTCTGGCCAGCATCACTACTCTGGACGGCTCTGACTTAGAATACGGGGACAACTACAAATACCTGGGTGTCTGGTTAGACTGTAAACTCTCCTTCCAGACTCACATCAAGCATCTCCAATCCAAAATTAAATCTATAATCGGCTTCCTATATCGCAACAAAGCGTCCTTCACTCATGCTGCCAAACATACCCTCGTAAAACTGACCATCCTACCGATCCTCGACTTCGGTGATGTCATCTATAAAATAGCCTCCAACACTCTACTCAACAAACTGGATGCAGTCTATCACAGTGCCATCTGTTTTGACACCAAAGCCCCATACACTACCCACCATTGCGACCTGTACACTCTCGTTGGTTGGGCCTCGCTTCATACTCGTTGCCAAACCCACTGGATACAGGTTATCTACAAGTCTCTGCTAGGTGAAGCCCCGCCTTATCTCAGCTCACTGGTCACCATAGCAGCACCCACTCGTAGCACGTGCTCCAGCAGGTATATCTCACTGGTGACCCCCAAAGCCAATTCCTCCTTTGGTTGTCTTTCCTTCCAGTTCTCTGCTGCCAATGACTGGAACGAACTGCAAAAACCTTTGAAGCTGGAGACTCATTTCTCCCTCACTAGCTTTAAGCACCAGCTGTTAGAGCAGCTCACAGATCACTGCACATAGCCCATCTGTAAACGGCCCATCTATCTACCTACCTCGTCCCCATACTGTATTTATTTATTTATCTTGCTCCTTTGCACCCCAGTATCTCTACTTGCACATTCATCTTCCGCACATCTACCATTCCAGTGTTTAATTGCTATATTGTAATTACTTCGCCACCATGGCCTGTTTATTGCCTTAACTTACCTAATTTGCACTCACTGTATATAAACTTTTTGTTTTCTTTTGTCCTACTTTATTATTGACTGTATGTTTTGTTTATTCCATGTGTAACTCTGTGTTGTTGTATGTGTCGAATTGCTATGCTTTATCTTGGCCAGGTCGCAGTTGCAAATGAGAACTTGTTCTCATCTAGCCTACCAGGTTAAATAAAGGTGAAATAAAATAAATTACAAATTTATTCCATATGTGTTATTTAGTTGTGATGTCTTCACTATTATTCTACAATGTGGACAACAGTAAAAATAAAGAAAAACCCTTGAATGAGTAGGTGAGTCTAAACTTTTGACTGGTGCTGTACGTGTTCGTGAGAGTCTCCCCTTTCTGTGATGGTAATATTAGTGTGTTGCCCAAACTGTTCGGACGCTACAGACAGAAGTTGGCAGATCTGCAGTACCGACTTCAGACATATATATTTAACCTAGCAAAATTGTATATATTTCTGTTTGGCCAGGCGTCTGAAAGGACCCCTAAACAATTCAGATCAAGTTTGAGAAATGTAAGTTTGTAATGTCGTCTACCCAGCCAAAAACGGAGTCTGCAAGAGCAGGCAACTGCTCGGTAAAGAACACTTTGTCAATTTTGTTTTGAGTCAAATCGACTTTTTCATGATCACAAATAGAACCCCAAACATCTCTGTGTCTACTCTTTGGGAAACTTTGAAAGCTTATATCAGAGGTGA
Source organism: Salmo trutta (assembly GCF_901001165.1). Taxonomy (NCBI): domain Eukaryota; kingdom Metazoa; phylum Chordata; class Actinopteri; order Salmoniformes; family Salmonidae; genus Salmo; species Salmo trutta. Next base: position 3,744,845 of record NC_042991.1, read on the forward strand.
AATGATTTCCTACACCGCACATGAGAACAAACTGAAAAAGGATAGGCTATCTATGTTAACACGCTATATTGCCCAATTAGATGACATTTAAGCAGTTTCACAATCTCCGGCTATTTATAAGGAATGTTTAACTTTGCAAGCAGAATTTGACACATTATTACCAGACCAGGTTAATGAACTGCTTGTCAAGTCTAGGTGCATTTACTATGAACAAGGAGATAAAGCCAGTAAATTATTAGCTCACAAGTTACGTCAACTATCATCATCATTTCAGAATCCTAAAATTCGTACATCGTCTGGGATATCATTAGACCCTAGGGGGATCAATGATGAGTTCAAGAGATTTTACCAGTCTCTATATATTTCTGAAAGTAATGCGGATACATTGGAATTGGAGGATTTCTCCCACTCACTTCCTGTGCCTTCGGTCAGACGGGATTTGGTAAAAAAATTAGAGCAGCCGATCACTGTTGAAGAATTGTCTAATGCTGTCAAATCCCTTCAATCTGGGAGAAGCTCAGGGCCTGACGGCTACTCGGCAAAGTTTTATAAAAGGTTTCTCCAAAATAGCCCCTATTCTAATTGAAATGTACAATGAAGCATTTGTAAATGGTGCTCACCCACAGACTCTCACTCAGGCAACCATTTGTCTTATTCTTAAAAAAACAAAGATCCTCTTGACTGTGTATCATACCGTCCAATTAGCCTGCTAAATCTTGACTATAAAATTCTAGCCAAACTTCTGGAAACGCGTCTGGAAACAGTCCTCCCATCAATTATCTCTCCGGATCAAACAGGATTTATTAAAAATAGACACTCATTCTTCAATCTTCAACAATTATTTAATATTATATATAATCCTTCTGTCGCCAATACATCTGAAGCCATTATATCCCTGGATGCGGAGAAAACGTTTGATCGGGTGGAATGGAAATGCCTTTTTTATACTCTAAATAATTTTGGCTTGGCTCCAAATTCATGACTTGGATAAGACTTCTGTACTCATCCCCTCAAGCCTCTGTCAGGACTAATAACACTCAAATCAGATTGCTTCCCTTTGCAATGATCGACACACCAGGGTTGCCCTTTAAGTCCCTTACGGTTTGCCCTCGCCATAGAACCACTTGCAATAACACTTCGCTCCAACCCCCTCATCAAAGGTATAGTCAGATACGGACACAAACAAAAACGGTCTTTTTTTGCAGATTATTTATTATTATACACATCCAACCTTTCTGTCTCTGTTCCTGCTGCCCTTGCCACTTTCACATCCTTCGGTCACTTATCAGGGTATAAAATTAATCTCAGTAAAAGCGAATTGATGCCGCTTAATATGGCCGCATAAAAATCCCCTTTCCATAACTTGCTATTTAAAATTGCTCACAGTGGATATATTTATCTTGGGGTACATGTCACAATCAGATTTGAAAACCTTTTTCATGCCAACTTTGCTCCTCTTTTTACCCATAGTAAGGACGATTTGGAACGCTGGTCTTTGCTACACCTCTCCTTAGTCGCAATAATTAATTCTATTAAAATGAATACTCTCCCCAAATTCTTATATCTCTATCAGTGCCTTCCGATTTTTCTTCCCAATACATTTTTCAAAAAGATTGACGGCCTAATACTACCCTTTATATGGGACAAAAAGACCCACAGGATACGAAAACAGCTTTTGCAGAGGCCCAAACCCGACGGCGGTCTAGCTCTACCGGACTTCAGATTCTATTATTGGGCCGCTAACCTTAGGATCATTCAGTACAGGTTGCAGAGCAGATAGATATTCCCACCCCCAATTTGGCTAGAGATGGAGGTTGCCTCATCTATACCGGCATCATTGTCTTCCCTCGCTCACTCCTCCGTTACAGACCCTTATGCCTCCTTCATCAAAAATATGTGTCAAAACAACATTGAGATCTGCAATCAATGTAGGTTCCACTTTGGGTTTCAGACAACCTTTTCTTTGGCTCCGGTAGCCTCAAACCCAGCTTTCCCCCCATCTATGGTTGATGGTGATTTCTCAACATGGTCTAGTCTCGGTATTAAAAGATTCAGGGATCTGTATATTAACAATATATTTAGTACGTTTGTCTCCACAGACATAATTTCTTTAGGTTCTTACAAGTCCGGAGTTACGTCCACAGCAAAGATCAAGAATTCCCCACCCTTCCTGGTGAAACACAGTTCGACACATTTCTTATCCCACTTTCTATTCTGAAAGGCACCTTGTCAATAATCTATAGTCAAATTTGCTCACTACAAACCATCTCATTAAACAATATTAAATCCTCATGGTAGGTGGAACTGGGTAAGGAAATATCTGATGAACTATGGGAAGGGGCACTCAAAAGGGTACATAGCTCTTCTATTTGCGAAAGACACGGTCTCATTCAATGCAAACTCATTCATAGGGCCCACTGGACCAAAGCAAGATTATCCAAAATTTACAAGGATGTGAACCCTAATTGTGTACGATGTAATCAGTCTCCTGTTAATCATGCCCACGTGTTTTGGTGTTGACCATCTCTTGTTAGTTTCTGGAAAGACATCTTTAACACATTCTCAGAATTAAGCGGCAAACAGATCGAGCCAGACCCTTTTATTGCACTATTTGGGGTTTCCTTACCCACAATACAATTGACCAAAACGAATAAGGATGTAATTGCCTTTGTCACTTTGTTAACGAGACGATTAATTTTACTTAGATGGAAATCCTCTGCACCCCCTTCTCATGCTCTTTGGATTAAATCCATTTTGAATTGCATATAGTTGGAAAAAATTAAACACACACTCAATGGGTCTGTAGACAAATTCTATGCAATGTGGGCTCCCTTCTTTTCTTATGTTAAATGACTACATTTCCCTGCAGTTCCAGAGTGATGTATATTTATATTTTGATGATGTAAGAGGCCTGGTATGTGTATACACGACATCTCGGATGTTAAGGATTGTATTATCTGTGCTTGTTGACCTATAACTGTATCAATATATATATATTTTTTAATTTTTCTCGTCTTTTTATTTTTTCGTATTTGTATTTTTTTTATGTCTGTCTCTCTTTCTCTGTTTTGCTGTATTGTTGTCTTTGATGTGTTGTGTTGTTTTATATTACTACCAAATAACTTACAAGTGCAATTATTTTGTAAATGCTGGTGTTGAAAATTCAATAAACAAAGTAAAAAATATATTTTTTTTAAGAAACATTGAACATCTAATAGTCAAATCATAGTGTAAAGCAGGTGAGCTGGTTCTACTCTTTGGCAATTGCCTGGTGTTTTGTGGTGAAAAACTGAGCGTGTTGAGTATAACACATCAACCCTGTTACCCATAGATAGACAGGCTAGAAATATTTTAGCAATTTACATTATTATTTTGAATCTTGTATTCAATTGCCCCTCCCTGTTGCACACAACAAGCTTCCATTCCCCCTGTCGCAAGAGGATTCATGGCTGATTTAACTAGTAATTACCGTTCAATTTTTCCCAGATATGGTAAATTCCCACTTCCCACTTGGTTATGAACGCACCATAACGCCGCTAACCATACACTGTAGAGCCATATAATACCACTCATTGGAAGGACAAAGCATAGACCTACAGGTTGACATATTGTGGCGCATTATACAATGTATAGTTTGTTTAAATCGATAAAAACAACAATACATTATTATTTTTTACAGCCTAGTGCCCGTGATACTAGAGGCACTTACTAGTCACACTTTTTATTACATTTTTTAAGAGGAGAAAATGTGTTTTTTATAATGTTGAACTTGTGCTCTTTATGACAGAATGTTAAAATTAGGTGACATTCAACAGATTGTTTTTTACTCACCATCGCAATTTAAATTACTTATATCACTGGCAAAGTTTTGGCTTGGTGGCCCAAAAAATTGTCTCCATTGATCAATACGTAAAGAGTAATTTAAAAAGCTGAATTAGGAATGCCTTTGGCCACCCTGTAGACTAGATGTCATAGCCATGCATTTCTGGAATATTGTCAGGCATAACAGTACATGCGTTTGAGAAAATGTATGTACATATATCTCTGGAATATATTTTAAGGCACTACATGCATTTTAGCAAAGACGTTAAATACAGTATATTGAAATGAGAGAGAGATCGAAATACTGGGAAAGAGAGAGAAAGTGGTGCGGGTCTGCGATACTATATGGTTTAGACATCAGAGAATGGCCCAGCCCACTCAAGGACTAGGAGCTTCTGTTGGCCAGCCAAAGACAACACACAGCTTCTCTCTGGATGACTGAACCCATGTCTCTGACTGAAGCACTTTTCACAAGTCACACTCACTACACACTGGATCCCTCTATCAAATATAGTTTTACAGTACTCAAAACTCAGTTACTGACATCTAAAACATTGGGGGTTGGGTGACTCGCTAAAATCTAACTAGGAGCTGACTAGTTAGTGTCACACCCTGATCTGTTTCACCTGTCTTTGTGATTGTCTCCACTCCCCTCCAGGTGTCGCCCAGCTTCCCCATTATCCCCTGTGTATTTATACCTGTGTTCTCTGTTTGTCTTTTGCCAGCTTGTTTTGTGTCGTCAAGCCTACCAGCGGTTTTCCCTCTACTCCTGTCTCTCGAGTGTTCCTGTTTCCTAGTTTCCCCGGTGTTGACCATGCTGCCTGCCCTGACCCTGAGCCTACCTGCCATCCTGTACCTTTGCCCCACCAATCTAGATTACTGACCTCTGCCTGCCCTTGACCTGTTCTTTTTCCTGCCCCTGTTGGAATAATAAACGTTGTTATTTCGACACTGTCTGCACCTGTGTCTTACCTTAAATGTGATAGTTAGATTATGTCTGCTGACCTGCCATGATCCTTTGAAAAGCATAACAAATGGGTCAGGATAGAAAAGTTGAATTCAGACATAGGCTACGTTTACAGAGGCATCCCATTTCTGATATATTTGCCACTAATATGTCTTTTGATCAATCACATCAGATATTTTCACATCAGATCTTTTTAAAAGCTGATCTGATTTGTCAAAAGACTAATTATTGGAAAAAGATCAGAATAATTGCAGCATAAGTGCACACTAACTGCTTGAAGCACTGACAGAATACTCTTCACACCTCTCACATTGTATCTGCAGTACACCCCACTATCTGGCCAAGCTTGCTAGTCACCCTGCGTGACATTGTGGTCCACTCACCTGACACCATGTCATCCTTCAGTGGGATGGCCCAGTCCAGGATGACGAATGAGTGACAGCCTTCCATGGCAACCACCGTGATGTTGTGGGGCTTGTTTTTGGGCGGCTGTTTCTGATTAGTAGCCAGGCTGTCTTTCTTGAGCAGGTTTTCCAGGACGTCCACCTGTAGGTATTCCAGAGCCTCCGTCAGCGAGCACGGAGCGCCCGGATCCTTCTGGATGAAGTTCACATATGGAGCTGGAGAGAGGGATGGCAGGGAGGGATGGGAAAGCAGCAAGATGGTTGATCAATTATGTTACATTTTTGCTGGTTTTACGCACCAACCAAGAAACTCCTTGGGAGAGCACAATGTTTTCTTTGGTCTACATTTTTACTGAACACTAAAATAATTATGTTGAAGAGACAGTGCAGTTAAATACATGTTTAAAAAAAAAATGATATTTCCACACTATGAGGTTGAAATTGTGAAAATTATGATCATGCCCAATCTGTTCAGGTGGGATGGAGTTTTTGGCCCAGATCATGGCATCACAATCTGATGTGATTATTCTGATCAATGACCAGTCATATTTTATTTGCTTATGTATCCTACTACTTTGAAGGGGTAGGCGGGGTAGGCTGGGTAGGCACTAGATTCTAGACAACCCTATTCGCCAATAAGGGTTGTGTATATAAATATACCTTCTTCAAATTTGCATCGACACGCCCACACGATCAGACTGAGCAAAAGGACACTCAGGAAAATAATAACTTAATTTGGAGTTATTTTTATGACATGATGATTTATTAGACACACAGTGATGATTTAAAATGATTGAATTAAAAAGACTGCATAGAGGTTTTAATACAAGAAGGCAATGTTTTAACATCTGCTGGTGGACAATAAAGTCTCATATTACAATCTATTCCGTTTATAACTCAGTCTACTTGGGTTCCCTCTGTCAGGAGTTGAGGAGAAGTCAGAGTGGGTCATCTTGCGTAGCATAACAGGTTGTGTGAGACCCCTGGTCCCATCCTTCTTCCCCATCGGGTGATTCTCTGTCTGTCTGTCTGTCTGTCTGTCTGTCTGTCTGTCTGTCTGTCTGTCTGTCTGTCTGTCTGTCTGTCTGTCTGTCTTTCTTTCTTCATATCCGTGGGAGCTACTGTAGTGCCAGTTGGATCCATACACAGCTGTGAACACTTCCAGAACTCCCAGAATTCTCAGTATGATTGGGATGGGAATGGGAATTTGGCTGGACTCAGTCCCACCCCACCACACGACTCGGGACAGGCAACTGTAGCCAACAGACACAGTCCAACAAGGGATGCAAGGTTTCTACTCTCCTTTTTTAAAGAATACAATAGATTTGAGAACGTTTCAACTACATCTAATAATGTCCTTACAGCTACACATCTGGACACTGATGTATGTGTCTGTCTGTGTATCTGCTTTTCTAGATGTATACATGTTTCCACATGGTATCTTACTTTTGAGATCTGTAATTGTGTCTTCTATAGTCTTTCTATATCTATTTTTTGATCTACTACATTCTGAGGAAGTAGATGTAGTGCTTTTAAAATACTATTTCATGTAATTTTCCACCATGACCTTTCATCTACTTTCCTAAGCATCGGTCTTAAACTTGCAAAACATGTAATTTAAAAGAAAACAAAAAAATTTGACCTGGTATCGACATCCGTAATGTCCTGGTTCAATTTGACCTGCAATTTGATGTTGACCTTGGTCTATATAACTTTTGAACGGTTTGTTCTAGAAACAAGCTGATTTCACATACTGTAGACCTATATCTTATATCACATATTATAGATATAAGTTTATGTATAATTTCCCTATGATGCTGAAAGGCTGATCAACACTGATCAACACTACCCCTTCAAGACAATTTGACCTTGACCTTTGTTCGAGAGACAATTGGTATTCTGTGCAGTAAAGATCTATCTATGATGATCACAAGGATATAAGTTTGTTTTCCTTGTGACGTTCAGAGGCCGAGGGACAGTGATCTGAATTCTAGCAAAACATTTCATAAAATGTCATAAAATGTAGTAATTTCATGGATTTACGAATTTGGTACAGTATTCAAACATTTGACTCAACATTTTTTAGTTGGGTCTATCAACTCAGGGGGGAAAACATATGAAAGAGGACATTCTCAGCTACTGGAAAATACATTTTGAGAGGTTAAAATCATATATTTATGAAATTGACCCGGAACATAAACGGTGTAGGCCAAATCGAATGTAAGGGAAGGGATAACTTTATACTCTTCTTCCTTTTTGTAACACTCCATTGACTTACACCATACGCTCTATATGAGTCTTCAGATAACATGTGTCTGCCTGTAAAGGGGAACCCAATACCCTTTGGCTGGCGCCAGTACAGTTGACTGACACGATTGGTCAATTGAGTTAGCATGGTCAAACCCCCTCCAGACTGAGGAATGGAGGACGTGTCAGAAAGCTGGCTGCAGTGTTGGATCTGATATATTAAACTCATAAATATGAGAGAGTAGGTCTCCTTGTTTGGCTGTCAGGGACCTCTCCTCTCACTGCTGATATCAGCGTGTTTCATATTATTTCATTATTTCACTGTTATTCTTATTCTATTTCATTCTGTCTTAGGATTTCTTTAATAGATGTAATGAGCTTCAGATGTGTTTGCTGTGCGTCCGCCGGCCTCAGCTCACAGGATAGTTTAGCTGGGTTAGATGACCTGGTTCAGGGGCCAATGTTGTAATAACATTGTAATAATATGGTAATTAAGAAGACTTTCATCCAAAGCTGTCAACACATAAGCCTACACCATATTCAGTATACACGGCTCTGGTGTTTCAAGCATCGTGCACCAGCCAAACAATTGGAACCAATTCTGTTCCAATTGGTGGTACTGCCCAACTCAGGGGTGGGCAATAATTCCGTCTCGAGGGCCACATCGGGATTGCAAAATTAAGCAGAGGGTTCCACAGATTTTTTTGCGGACCGATTTGTTTGTCCAAAGCAATTTGCGAGCCAGAAAAAGGGCAGTTATTTGAAAAAAGGTCCATTATAATTTCTACATAATTTCTATCTATTTTAAACATTGAAGAGTGACCTGTTTGTAATAATGTTTTTACTCAAACCTCCCCAGGCCGGATTGAATGGGCTCGATCCGTTTGGGCTCGCGGGCCAGATCCGTTTGGGCTCGCGGGCCGGATCCGCCGGTCTAAATGGTAGCCTTGCTTCGAAGGCTGTCCAATGTCACTGACACATTTCAAACTGAGGTCCTCATAGTGAACAATACTAGCTAACACTGCTGTTACTGAGACCCGTCGGTTAGGGTACTGTCCAACTATGCCACGCCAACACGGTCGCATGGGAGATGTGAGTGGCGCTCACATCTCCCAATGTACACATCATCATTAGGAGCCCAACAACCACCGAGAGGCTCCTTCATGAGAGACAGTAGGAGGGAGGGAAGGAGAGAGAGGGTGATGGGGAATCAGAGATGTTGGTTTTATTCCTGTTCCGTGTGGGGGGTTTCAGTCTGTTTTTCCAGCGATAGGAGTGGATGTGGATAAAGCAGACAGAGGAGGAGACAGACGAGGCCAAAGCAACCACTTTGGAGCAGTAAAGAGACAGCAGGACGCTTCAAGAGCAACTGAACGTAGAAAGCAACTTCTCCTTTGAAAACGGTCTACGTAGCATTGATATGAGTCAGAAACATTTATTCTAGTTTCAAAATTGACTACAAAGTGCAAATAGGGTAATTTTGGTCAAACAGTCAGTCTCGTCCAAAACAGATTTGCGAGATATTTAGGAAAAAATGGCATGTCACGGAATGAATGAAAGGTACCGCAATAGCTTTCTTTGGGTTGGGATTATTTCAATCCTGCCCACATGCTGTCCACAGCTGGCAGTACCCAAGTAATCATTAAAATGGTGCACAGCTGCATGCGACCTGATCGTAATGCTCAGGGACCATCAGTAAATTACACAATGTACATGGGAAAATATTTTTAAATGTCAATGACCTAAAAACCTTAAACCAACTATAACTTGTAGAAATGCATATAAAAATATTGAAAGCATTTAATGAGACAACTAAAAGGTGTGCAACATGAAAATATTGTGTCATTACTATTGTGAAATGTATTGATGTTCCCTAACTAGCCCCACAGTTAGGCTATGCAAAGCCAATCCAACTTTGCCACTGTTGCCCATGTCATGTGGACCCTGAACTGTCAAGACCCTGGCCCTTACAATGCGAGTGGCATTGGGAAGTACAAAGGCCTACAGTGCGACCATTAGTTCTACCAACAACATTCTCAATTAACTCCGTTGTCTCCAAATCTCTAACCTGTCATAGTGACACTTTACACACAGACCCAGTCCCATGTATTATGTCCACCCATGACCAGAGAAGGGGGTTCCTCCTTGCAGATGCAAGTTTAGCAACCCTAGTGTGCCTTTGTTCCAGCCCAGCACTAACACTAATCATGCTCTTCAACCTAGACCAGGGACCTGGATTAGTTAAATCAGCTGTGTTAGTATTGGGCTGGAACAAAACCCAGCAAACAATGCAGACAGCTCTCCAGGACCATGATTGACCCTCAATCTCTGCAAGAGAGGGTCACAGAGGGGTGCAACAACATTAGAGGTAATTTCATGTTATCATCTGTTAGCTGAAAGAAGATACAACTCTGATGGTTCTGCCAGACCAATGCAAAGATGGCACTCCCTCCCCTAACAGGGTTTTCCTTGGCCCAGGGGTAATCATGTAACTATATGAGCTAGTCAAGAACTGTGAATGTATTTATGATGTGCGACTGAACGAGCCAAGATATAGAGAGCCAGAGTTAATTTCTCCTCCGTGAAAGAAAACTGAACACACACCAAATAGGACTACAATTATTTACAAGGCAGAGACACACGTGTTGCACACAAGCACACAAGCACACACACACACACACACACATACACACACACACACACACACACACACACACACACTTAAAATACGAGCACGCTCACTCAATCAAACAAAAACATGCACGTGTTTCAGCTGGATGCCTGGATGAACTCTTTGGCATTTAGAGGGACTTCACAGAAGCTTCCCCACAAAAAAAATATAATCACTCAATACTGAGAACACTGCAGAAAGACAGGATGATAACTCATTTACAATAAGTGAAATATACTGTATGATTGAAGAGGTTAAGCTCTGTTTAAACTGGGAGCCATCATATAGATAATGGTAATGCGGTATAAAGCATTACCATTGTAAGTGTGTTGACAGGGTTAAGTTCTGAACAGTAAAGTCTAAATCCACAGATGACAAGGTTAAGCTCTTAGACGGCGATGCTGAAATAACTGCAAGTGGTCTGTTTCATCAACGTAGGGGAGAGGTAGATAGTTTGTCAAACTCAAACACAAACAGCTCAAACACACTTACAAAGCACACACCCACGTGCATGTGAGGTGCATTCACCCAGCCAGGCACACATACATGCAAGCAAGCATGCTCACACACATTGCACATACTACAGTTATCACTTTTCTCCATACCGTAGCCTACCTGTGAAGCGTTTCTTCCCGCTGAGGTCGAACTCATTGGAGGGGCTATTGTTGAAGGGCCTGGTGTCTGGTTCAGGGGTGGGGTGGTCTGTCGTGGTGGTGGTAGGGGGCAGCGTGGGGGGCAGGGTGGTCTGCCACAACAACTCGTCTAGAAAGAAAAGGGACACGTGAAGGCATGACCATCACAAACTAAATCCAAATACCATTGAATTTAGTCTGTGTGACATTTTGTATGTAGCACTAGACCTTTGTAATTGGCATGTAATAAGCATGCGATAGCTCTTGAAATGAGTGTGATATCATTGGAAATGACCTTGATGTTTTTTTCCTTTTAAAAGGCAAGTTCTTCATGTGTAATGTTTTGCTTCCAATATTTTTCCATTCCTGAGGCATCGGCTTTTGAACATCATGCCCGTTTCGCAGTAGATTACTGTAATGTTCATGGTTCTGAGCCTAACAAATGTGTAAGGATTAAGTCAGTGAAGTCATTGAAATCAATGAGTTACTTCCAGCAGCACCAGGCATTCTGGCCTGTGGAGTGCCAGCGGACCTCTGCATGACACCATAATGTGCCTCACACACAGCCTTGCAGGGAAACACTATGAATATATTGGGATGCAATTTGTCGAGTAGCGCATATACGAGCAATAGTTTTCTCATGGCACTAATCAAACTATAACATCATGGCGTATGCTTACCACACATAACATAATCACAGTTCCTCCATTCACTGAAACCATGAATGACCATGCATTACCAGTATACCATAACATGACATGATACACTTTATATACTATATACAAAAGTATGTGGACGCTTAAATGCGTAAAATGCGTAAAAAAACGTCTGTCCTCCGGTGAAACACTCGCTACCGAGTTCCAAACTGTCTCTGGAAGTAACGTCAGCACAAGAACTGTTCATTGGGAGCTTCATGAAATGGGTTTCCATGGCCGAGCAGCAACACACAAGCCTAAGATCACCATGCACAATGCCAAGCGTCGGCTGGAGTGGTGTCAATCTTGATGATTTTGGATTGAGATGTTCGACGAGCAGGTGTCCACATACTTTTGGTTATGTAGTGTATAACATCACAAGTCATCATCACATGCAGCAACATTACAGAGCAGAACAGTACAGTAGAGCATGCCAGGGCATTCTCTCTGGGTAAGTAATGCAGTTCACAGACACTGCGGAGTTTGAGTTGAGCTGGCCAGATAAAACATCAGAAACACAGCCGATGATGGAAGGAACCCAAACCCAACCCAAACAAACACACAACCGACCATAGAAAAGACCACAGGCAAGGAAACATGAAATAGAGGAAACAGTCAACAAACAGATGAACTGATAGATAAACATTGAAAAGAAACAATGCAGGCAGGCAGGCAGGCCCAGCCCTGTGGCCGTCGGTACATAGCCATTACTCAGCCGGTACCTTCCTCAATGGCTAAAGCATCAGACAACATGGCAAACATACCCATAGAGTCCGTTTCCATTCCTGAGGATTCCTCTGTAGGAGAAGTGAGACAGGCAATAGCATGACCAGAAATCACTATACACACACACACACACACACACACACACACACACACACACACACACACACACACACACACACACACACACACACACACACACACACACACACACACACACACACACACACAGAGAGAAAAGGCACAATTATATGCACACATATAAACATGCAGCAACACTCACTTGTCTTTCTAGCCCCGGTACAAAGTTTCAAGTTGGCGGTGGAAAAAAATGGTGCACTGTTTTGAGTTAAGAATTAAGTATTTCCTCCATTATTTGTTCTTAGTCATCTCAATTGCCTTGTAGTAAACTCAAAACAACTGGGGATGGTTATTCCCTTAAACTTGCAAAAAGGAGAATTACATTGGAAAACATATTACTTATGGCTGTCTGTCTTTGGGTGTATGTTTGTTACAATAACCCCTATAAGAGCCTAATAATACGTATGTGTCTGAATGTGGGCTTCGTGTCTGTGTTGTGTTAATCCCTACGGAACATTTAGGTCTAGCCATAAAAGTGTGTTTGGATGTGTAAGAATATTGAAAGATAAATACACAACGCAGAGGACTAAAGGTCAAGAGAGAATTAACGATCAATGGAAATAGTTGTTTTTCTGTACTAGCGAATGAATGATCAATGGAAATAGTTGATTTGTAATGGGGAACTGAAGATTAATGGGTCAGGGACACGGGTGGAATTCCAGTCTGGGACCCATACCTACATGTGGCAAGTTCTCATTAGTTTGAATTGTCTATACGTTGAGCCTGAAACTGAATACTTGGTATTTGGCCATTGGCCCAATTTTACTGCAAGGAATTCTAATTGATCAACCACAGGCTAGGCTTGGGAATATAAACTACATCCTGTCTCTTTGTTCAGTGGAGAAACATTGAGGCCAGGGACATATGACCATCTACCATCTACTTTCCAGCATAACTATGATTTGTTCTCTTTGAATAAATATATATTTTTTAGGGTCTTTGGGGTCTGTGTTATAGAAGAATAACATAAATTGCTAACAAGTGTGTGTTAATTGTGTGTCTTGTGGTAAAGAGAATTGTGTAGTGAGACTGACTGCTTAGCTTAGGGTTTTTACCCAGCCCCAGCGGTATCCTGACCACCGTCAGCCTCAGATGTGGCTGGCCCTGATGTGGTTCCCATCAGATCTGGGTTCAAATACCATTAAAAATAATTTAAAAATACTTCATCTGTGCCTGATTGATGGCACCAATAGAATAGTCCCAAAACTGCAAACCCTGCCCATCTGAAGGCTGGTTTATACTTTGTCTATGGACATGTCTGTAGACAATTAGAATGCGACAAGTCTCACTGTTCAAAACAACATTTAATTTATACTCCTGTGGAATGTCTGTAGACTGTCGCTATACGACTGTCATTTTCCTTGTTGCAGACAGATGAAAAAAGTTCAACTTTGACCCTTGCTGGGTCCGTTGTCATGGTTACCTGACTGAGACAGCAATGTGTGCACAAGTTCTAAAATTCTCAGGTAGAATGCCATGCTTTTATTTCGTCACAGTCATCGCACACTATTTTCTGTAATTAGCTTGCCATTAACTTGTAAATAATGATCTCGTGGTGAATTTATTTTCCTATAATAATGAGTAAACATTTGCTAAATTTAAGAAGCTAGACAGATAGCTAGCTAACAAGCTAAAACTAAATTCAAAACATTGTTTAGAAAGTTGATTTTAGTTACCTGGCTTGCTAGATTGACTTATACAGTGCGGGAAAGTGTTCAGACCACTTGACACATTTTGTTACGTTACAGCCTTATTCTAAAATGGATAAAATCAAATAAATCAATCTACACACACTGCCCCATAATGACAAAGAAAAAAACTGTTTTTTAAAATAAACAGAAATACCTTATTAACATAAGTATTCAGACCCTTTGCTATGAGACTCGAAATTGAGCTCAGATGCATCCCATTTCTTCCACTGATTGGACACGATTTGGAAAGGCACACACCTGTCTATATAAGCTCCGACAGTTGACAGTGCATGTCAGAGCAAAAACCAAGCCATGAGGTTGAAGGAATTGTCCGTAGAAATCAGAGACGGGATTGTGTTGAGGCACAGATCTGGAGAAGGCTACCAAAAAATGTCTGAAGCATTGAAGGTCCACAAAAACACAGTGGCCTCCATAATTCTTAAATGGAAGAAGTTTGGAACCACCAAGACTCTTCCTAGAGCTTGCTGCCTGGCCAAACTGAACAATCGGGGGAGAAGGCCTTGGTCAGGGAGGTGACCAATAACCCAATGGTCACTCTGACAGAGCTCCAGAGTTCTTCTGTGGAGATGGGAGAACCTTCCAGAAGGACAACCATCTCTGCAGCACCAATCAGGTCTTTATGGTAGAGTGGCCAGATGGAAGCCACTCCTCAGTAAAAGGCACATGAAAGCCTGGTTTGAGTTTGCCAAAAGGCACCTAAAGACTCTCAGACCATGAGAAACAAGATTATCTGGTCTGATGAAAACAAGATTGAACTCCTTGGCCTGAATGCCAAGCATAACGTCTGGAGGAAACCTGGCACCATCTCTACGGTGAAGCATGGTGGTGTTAGCATCCTGTTGGGGAGATGTTTTTTAGCGGTAGGGACTGGGAGACTGGCTATGATCCAGGGAAAGATGAACAGAGCAAAATACAGAGAGATCTTTGATGAAAGCCTGCTCCAGAGCGCTCAGAACCTCAGACTGGGGTGAAGGTTCACCTTCCAACAGGACAACGACTCTAAGCACACAGCCAAGACAAAGCAGGAGTGGCTTCGGGACAAGTCTCTGAATGTCCTTGAGTGGCCCAGCCAGAGGCTGGACTTGAACCCTATCGAACATCTCTGAAGATACTTGAAAATAGCTCTGCAGCGACACTCCCCATCTAACCTGACAGAGCTTGAGAGGATCTGGAGAGAAGAAAGGGAAAAACTCCCCAAATACAGGTGTGCCAAGCTTGCAGTGGTGTAAAGTACTTAAGTGAGAATACTTTAAAGTACTACTTAAGTAGTTTTTTTGACTATCTGTTGTTTATTTTACTATTCATATTTTTTACAACTTTTACTTCACTACATTCCTAAAGAAAATTATGTAGTTTTTACTCCACACATTTTCCCTGACACCCAAAAGTACTCATTATGTTTTGAATGCTTAGCAGGACAGGAAAATTGTCTAATTCACATACATATCAAGAGAACATCCCTGGTCATCTCTACTGCCTCCTGATCTGGCAGACTCACTAAACACAAATGCTTTATTTGTAAATGGCGCCTGAGTGTTGGATTGTGCCCCTGGCTATCCAGAAATGAAAAAACAGAAAATCGTGCCACCTGGTTTGATTAATATAAGGAATTTGAAATTAATTATACTTTTACTTTTGATACTTAAGTATATTTTAGCGATTACATTTACTTTTGATACTTAAGTATATTTAAAACCAAACACTTTTTGACTTTTACTCAAGTAGTATTTTACTTGGTGACTTTCACTATTACTTGAGTCATTTTCTATTAAGGCGTCTTTACTTTTACTCAAGTATGACAATTGAGTACTTTTTCCACCACTACAAGCTTGTAGCGTCATACCCAAGAAGACTCGAGGTTGTAATCGCTGCCTAAGGTGCTTCAACAAAGTACTGAGTAAAGGGTCTGAATACTTATGTAAATGTAATATTTCAAAAAATGTTATATACATTTGCTAAAATTTCAAAAAACCTGTTTTGCTTTTTCATTGTGTGTAGATTGATGAGAAAAAAATATATTCCATACATTTCAGAATAAGGCTGTAATGTAACAAAATGTGGAAAAAGTCAAGAGGTCTGAATACTTTCCGAATGCACTGTAGCAAATACATTTTTAAACAGATGGGTCTGCTGGTGTTAAAATACGGCAGTTATGCTATTTTGATCCACCAGGCTGCTGATGTCATACAGCCTGTCATTTTTGTGTTCACACTTTCTCATAACGACAATGACAAGTTTGATTTCGGGCAACAGTATAATGTTCATGATGTCATTGCGACAACTGTCTACAGACATGTCGATAGACCAACTGTAAATCAGCCGTTAGCCTGCCAACTCCAGCCAGGCTAAGGAAAAAAGATTTCAAACAGTATTTGGGCCCAGGTCCTTATCTGGTTCCAATGGTCTCGACTGTGCCTGGCCAGATCTTGCAGGGCTCTGTGGCCACAGACAGGACCTACTTATTATGGTCAGGATGTTATGGAGAAGGTAAACAACAACAGCTCACAGACTAACTGATGACAGACTCCATTCTGATCCACTGCTTTTAGCCTGCATAAAATGTAATAGATAGTACAAGCCCAGATTAAGCCTAGTCCTGGACTGAAAATCATTCTCAATTGAAAGTGCATAAGTCCAGAGAGGTGTACTAAGAAGCGGTGTAAATTATTTAGTGAGCTAACTTTGGTCAATTCTGAGTTCATCTTAGGATAACTGTTGACACGAAGGTTGCCCACATTTTAGCCAGGTCAATTTTGAATCCTTCAGGTAATGAATTCTTCAGCTCTAACTTCCGGGGAAGGCTAACTCACAGCTAACTGTCTGAGCCACGAGTTGAGGGCCAATTAAATCAGATTCCCTCCTTCTCACTAAGATTGCATCATCATCCCCTTAATTTGAGGAAGACGACTGTTTAAATAATTTATTCATCAAATGTTTTTTTTGTGTACATTTAAAAAAGAATATTCAAATAGCTATCACCTTACACATTTAGTAACGACAGGATGCATTTGAAACTTCACGGATAGTAAAACTTTTGAATGACTACAATACGTGACAATAGCCTGCTGAATTTGCGAGGTAACTTCTCTTTCATGCTGATTTTGGCAAAAATGAAAATGTGGCTCTGACATGGATTGGTGTTTCAGCATTGTCAAATGAAGAGTTTGTCGTTTGACTCGCTGGGATTATCCACTTGCGACATGCAAGCGCAGTCACAAGACTGGCTGGAGTTAACGGAAGATAGAGGATAAATATCCTCCTTTGTAACATGGTTGAAGCCTGAACTGGAATGTGAAGCTAACTGAAGCTGGCTAGCTTCATAAAAGCCTGAGTAGATCTAGCTAGCGTCGTACACCCCTCTGGAACAGGCTTAATCTGGGTCTGGGAAACTGGCCCTACAACAGCAACAACTACTACTAGTACTACTACTATGATAGTACTAGTTTGATTACTATAACACTACTAGTAATCTGACAGTACATACGAAAGCGTTAGTCAGCGTTAGTCAGACTTGCCTTCAGGATAACAGTCCAGGATGCCATCAGCATCCAGCATTGGGAATCCCTCTTCATCCCTGATCAAAAATGTTCCTGGAGGACAGGTCGGGAACACCGGCATGGTCATAGTCTCCTCTGTGGACATTTCAGTGGTGGTTGGTAGCGTTGTCGGTTCAGGTGTGGTCGTGGTAGGAGGTCTGGTTGTGGTTGTGGTCCTTGGTTTAGCCCGGTCCAGGCCAATGATGGGTTTGCCACCCACGGTCAGGAACTTGTCTTTGGGGTTGACCACCGGTTGGCTTTCCCGACCGTGACCAAACAGAGCCTGGCCCTCCTGGTTCACTAATGGGCTGCCCTGGTGGTCTAGCAGGGGAGAACAATCAATCAGTTATCTATCTGTGTAAACAAAACAGTATGGTTTTGTGTTGTAAGTGTGATATCTCCCTTTCTCATAAGGAGGAATAAATAGGGGGGATGAAGCATCTTGATATACCAACACATTACAAAGCTCTTACGAATGTAGACCTTTAATACTCCTAGAAACAGTGTTCAATATAAGAGACGGTATTAGTTTACAGTATCTCACCAAAGATGGTGCGTCCGTCCTCTCCCAGAACCACCCTCTTGGGTTGGCCCTGAGAGTCCTGGAGAACCCTGCCATTCTCGTTCATCAGGACCCCCTTATCCAAGTCCACCACCTGGAGAATAGAACACATCCCAGGGTTGAAGATACGTCATAGGGAAACATATTAAGGAGAGTCTGCATAATGGTTAACGTTGTAGATGAAATGTCTCCTTTCAATCCCCTTTACTTTGCAATAAAATGTATCGAGACACATTCACACATACCCATTTGGCTCCATCAGGCCCAGTGATGTACCTTCTTCCATTAGGTTTGGTGTTGTCATTGGATGTGCTGGACTCTTTGTCACTGGTCGCCGTGAGATTGGGGCGGCCATTTTTACCATTTCCATGACCATTTCCATAGCCGGGCTTGAGTCCTCCGCTGGGGGTTTTACTCCTGAGATGGGGGTCTGACCGGCTGGGGTAGCGCGTCCTTGTACCCTGGCCCACCACAGAGTCTCTGGATGAGAATGACGAGGAGGAAGAGGAGCCTTGAGATCCCTGGCTGCCGCCAATGGAGGTCTGTCTGAGGGAGGGGCGAGAGAGGGAAGGGGAGGAGCCTCCAGTGCTAACACTAGCGGCCCCGCTAACCCCGTGATCTGGCTGCGACAGACTAGAGGAGGAAGAGGAAGAAGAGGAAGATGATGTGTTTGTGTTAGAGGAACCTAACCGTGTGCTCTGTGCTGGTTGTGCTCTAAGGGGGAACCTAGAACCTGTCTGCCTGTGTGTGAGCAGGGGAGATCGCACCCTCCCGTTGGGACCTATAATGGTACGGCGGGGGAGAGTAGAACCAGGGACGAAACCGGGCCTGGTTCTACCAGGAGTGGGTTCCCTGTCCACACTCTCGTTGGCCCCACTCTGGGGAACCCTGCGGGCGGTAGTTGGGGCTGAGGTAGTGGTAGTGGTGGCAGTGGTAGTGGTGGCAGTAGTTTTGGGGGCGGTGGTTGGGTCTGTGACTTTCTCATTCCACTCATACATCTCCTTACTCCCCTTGTAGAGATAGTCCTCCTTATAGTCATTACTGCTGTCCTCCCTGGTGCTGCTTCCTCTGTGGATGGGCTCATTGATGTCTCTACGACTACTAGAGGAGGAGTTGGAGGAGGACAAGGAGAAAGAAGAGGAAGAGGAGGTGATGGGATTCCTAGATTCACCTAGAACGGTATTCCTGTTGGGCAGAGAGGGTTTAAGTGCCCCAGCCCCCACCCCGTTCTTTAACGGGTAGTGGGTGGAGGGTTTTTTAGCATCCTCACTGGTCTCCTGCACTGCTGAGGTCCTTGATGCCCCTGAGGCAGATGCTGCCCCCGAGGCAGCTGTCCTAGAGGGGAATCCTCTCAGGATGGGTCTTCCTGCCCCAACAGAGGATGAGGAGCCTGTCCTGCTCCAGGGAACCCTCCCGTCCGCCCGGGGGGAAGACACCCTGCTACCGCTCCCCATCCCTGTTCCAAACCTGCTCTGGTGCCGTTTCACAAAAGGGTTAATCCTGGAGGCAGGGGGAGCAGGTGTCTTGGAAGGAGGGGGAGCGGGGGTGTTGTAGTTGTTCTCCCCCCTCCCTCCCTCCTCTCTTCTGTCTCCCCTCCCTCCCTCCTCTTTCCTGTTTTCTATCTCTACCTCCTCTCTCCTGTCTCCCCGAGCTCCCTCCTCTTTCCTATTTTCTCTCTCTCCCTCCTCTCTCTTGTCTACTCTCTCTCCCTCTTCTCTCTTGTCTCCCCTCCCTCCATCTTCTTTCCTGTCTCCCCTCCCTCCATCCTGTCTCCTGTCTCCCCTCCCTTCTTCCTCTCCCTTGTCTCCCCTCCCTCGCTCTACTCTCCTGTCTCCCCTCCCTCGCTCTACTCTCCTGTCTTCACTCCCTCCATCCTCTCCCCTGTCTCCCCTCCTTTCCTGTTCTCTTCTGTCTCCCCTCCCTCGATCCCCTCTCCTGTCTCCCCTCTCTCCCTCCTCTCTCCTGTCTCCCCTCCCTCCCTCCTCTTTCCTGTCTCCCCTTCCTCCCTCCTCTCTCTTGTCCTGTCTCCTGTCCTCAGAAGAATGTGTAGTGGAAATGGTCCGGGAACTGGAAGTGGGTTCTTCTTCTTTGGTGGCCTCTGCCTCTGTGACTTTGTAGTCGTTGTAGTCATTATTGTCCTGGTGGTGTGTTAAGTGCTGTGTGTTAGGAGTGTGTGATGTTTCTGGGATCTTGCCTTCGGTTGGTATAGTGGACTGGGACATGCCGGCGGAAGTCGAGTCTGACCCAGGTTGGCTGAGTCTAGTCAGAACTCGGCCTTTTGGATTCCCTCGAGACAGGATCCCAGGTTTCCGCCTGCCATAACCATATCCACGGCCCGGCAGAGCAGATCCTCTTCCCACAGATGGTGCCTCGGTCTTGGGCTCTGAGACGGCCTGGTTTGGGGTAGGGGTTGAGGTGGAGGGTTTGGCCGCTGTGACACTTGGCTGGTCATAGGTGTTTTTGCCCTCGGAGTAGTTGGTGACAGTGTCGTCCTTCCTGATGGCTGCAGAATCCTCGTTGGGGGATGGGCTGGAGGACGAAGAAGATGAGGAGGATGAGGAGGCGCTGTCCTTTTCTGCATCCTGTGTCTTTGACTGGGACACTGACCCTGAGACTGATGTCCGGGTCAATGGTCTCCGACCAGAATTGATGCGTCTGCCAGAGAGAGGTTTGCGGAGAGGGTAGGAGGGTTTAGATGATGATGAGGAGCCCTCTGATGAGGGAACTTCTGTTTTGAGGCTGGGTCTGGAGGGCTCATCTACATCCTTCCTATTACCTCTCCCTCTGACATAGCCCTTGTCCTCAGGTGTAGAAGGAACAACATTGTTCTGAGTCACTGCTTCTTTCTTCTCCTCCACATCTTCGTTAGTGAGCTTCTCCTCCTCTTCTTCTCGAGTGGTTTCTGTTGTTTTGTTCTCCTCCTCCTCTTTATCCTCTGTTTCTGTCTTTCTCCCCTTGTCTCTGGCTGAAGAGGTACCAGCTCCTTGTCGCTGATTGGTCGCCCTGTTCCTGACCGTGCCCCTCACATCTGAGAAGATGCTGTGATTGGAGCGTGTCTTGGTGAGGGGGCGTGTCCGTCTGGTGGTGGGTGGGGCAGATGTGGTCTGAGTGGGTGTGGTCTGCTCCTTGTTCACATCTTCTAATTGGAGGTTGATGTCATCGTCATGGTAACTGTCCTGTTTGGACGTCTGAGAGGGGGTGTAGCTGGTTCTTCGCCCACCTTGAGTTGGTGAGGAGGCAGCATGGCTGGCTGGCAAGTAAGATGGAGTATTAGTTAAGTGTACACACCATTAGGACATTAGAAATGTAACTAACATCACGTATGCAGGCGCACACACGCACGCACGCACGCACGCACGCACGCACGCACGCACGCACACACACACACACACACACACACACACACACACACACACACACACACACACACACAGTAGATGTGCTTACCGGTGCCTCCAGGCATGGCTACGCTAAAGGCTTTGGTCTGGGGGCCCTGGCCCCTCCTGTTGGTGGCTCTGATCTTGAAGATGTAGAGGTCCCCAGGATGGAAGCCGTCTAAGATGGCTGAGGTGGTGCTGCCGCGGTATGTCACTGACTTCATCCCAAAGGGTTTCATGGCAGGAGCATAGGACATTATGTACTCTGAGGGGAGGAGGACCAGGATCATTACATATTAGCACCAACTGAAAACACTTGAGTAAATGAGGGACACAAAGTACACTACCGTTCAAAAGTTTGGGGTCACTTGAGAAATGTCCTTGTTTTTGAAAGAAAAGCGATTTTTTGGTCCATTAAAATAATATCAAATTGATCAGAAATACAGTGTAGACATTGTTAATGTTGTAAATGACTATTGTAGATAGAAACGGCTGATTTTTTATGGAATATGTACGCTAGGCGTACAGAGGCCCATTATCAGCAAACATCACTCCTGTGTTCCAATGGCACGTTGTGTTAGCTAATCCAAGTTTATAATTTTAACAGGCTAATTAATCATTAGAAAACCCTTTTTGCAATTATGTTAGCACAGCTGAAAACTGTTTTTCTGATTAAAGAAGCAATAAAACTGGCCTTCTTTAGACTAGTTGAGTATCTGGAGCATCAGCATTTGTGGGTTTGATTACAGGCTCAAAATGGCCAGAAACAAATATCTTTATTCTGAAACTCGTCAGTCTATTCTTGTTCTGAGAAATGAAGGCTATTCCATGCGAGAAATTGCCAAGAAACTGAAGATCTCGTATAACGCTGTGCACTACTCCCTTCACAGAACAGCGCAACCTGGCTCTAACCAGAATAGAAAGAGGAATGGGAGGCCCCGGTGCACAACTGAGCAAGGGGACAAGTACATTAGAGTGTCTAGTTTGAGAAACAGACACCTCACAAGTCCTCAACTGGCAGCTTCATTAAATAGTACTCGCAAAACATCAGTCTCAATGTCAACAATGAAGAGGCGACTCCGGGATGCTGGCCTTCTAGACAGAGTTCCACTGTCCAGTGTCTGTGTTATTTTGCCCATCTCAATCTTTTCTTTTTATTGGCCAGTCTGAGATATGGCTTTTTCTTTTCAACTCTGCCTAGAAGGCCAGCATCCCAGAGTCGCCTCTTCACTGTTGACGATGAGACTGGTGTTTTGCGGGTACTATTTAATGAAGCTGCAGGTGTTCTTAATGTTTTGTATACTCAGTGTATATACAGTAGAAACATACGTTCATATGGCAATGACAGATTGAGAATACAAAACAAAACAAAAACCTTTTAAGTATATAACTTGTCTTGTTGCATCTTCCAAGCTTTGGAGATAAAATTTGCGACCACCTTTGCTAAAATAGCCATTCAAGTTTTTCTTTATCTCTAATCCAGAAAAATTGTATCAAACAGTATAGCTCTCAAATGATCATATAAAGTACTATAAAATAAAAAGTGCAGTTTATTCTCTACCTCTCCTAAATCACAGACTGTACATAGTCACTCTTCTTCATCTATGGCATTGAACCTACCTACTTCAATTGCCAGAGGCACTATCCCGGTTCTCAACTGAGCACACAAGCACCATTGGTTTCTGGTTAAGTGAAAGGTCATATAAGGTTCTGGATTGTGGCGTTCTGAGTTCTGAGTTTTGGTTTTAGCCATATGTCAGTTGACTATTTTTCTTTGTAGGTTAGGGTTAACTTGTGTTTGATCACATTGACATTGCATAGTAACTTGTTTCGAAATATGTGTTGTAGACCAGCTTCCTTAAATATGGAATTGAGTTCCTTTCTCCAGGGGTAGTTGTGTGTTTTATCCCAGTTAAAAAGGTTTTTGTTATTCTGTCCTCTGGCATGTTCAATAACCTAATCATTTCACCACTCTGTCTTATTTCACTGGGTTCCACCCCATGTCACCTTGAATAGCAAGGCTTGGGGCAAATTTATGCACTCCCCAAAAATATTGTATGGCTCTATTCTGAATAGTGTTTGCTGTTTTGGATTTTATAAAACCCCAGATTCCAGCAGCATAGTTCAGTATAGGACACACACATGAACTATGGAGCTGTGAATATATACCATAGTCATGTTCTTTACAGATTTTCAGTTTACTCACAACAGACCCCAATGCTCTCCCTGCATAATCTGATAAAGACTTTATACCCTCTTCAAAGGTCATGCATTCATCAAAAAGGAAACCAAGGTATTTATATGAGCTTGTGTAGTTTAGGGGCATTGTTCCAAAAGAGAAGCAATGAATACTTCTTACTGTACCCTTTTTTTTTTTAAAGTGCATTATCTGGGTTTTATCTTGGTTAATCATTCATCTCCATTTGGTACACCAGAGATTGACAGTGTTCAACATACATTGCAAATCAAACTCACTCTCTGCAAGGAGGACACTATCATCTGCATACAATAATATCCCCAAAGTCGTGTCATCTAATTCAACTCCGAGATTAGCATGCTTGATTTGCTGGGCCAAGAAAAAAAAAAGGGCAATGTTTATTTGTCTTTCACATATATACTCTATATTATGTGATTGATCAATAAGATTGATCAATAAGAGAGATACAGTAATCTCCTGAATGTTCTCATGTTCTGACCGCGTATTCTCCCGTTGGGTTCCTCAGGTGGGTCCCAGGTCGCCGTGACAGCGGTTCCCTTCCCTCTCAGTGGCTTCACATCAAAGTTCTCCGGAGGACCAGAGGGAGCTTAAGAACACAGAGGAAAAAAGGGATGGAAAAAGGAGGAGAAATAATGAGTCCCGAGAGAGAAAACAGGAGCAAGGAGAACAAACAGAAGGAAAGACGCTGTAACAGTAACAGTAGTGTTTCTCCTGCCAATGGGGTTCAAATAGGGAAAAATTCACGTCCTGTTATAGATTTCCCAGAGATCCTCTAAGGAAATTTAGATTAGAGCTCCAAGTCGGAGCCAGCCAGGCTGAAAACGCTGACATCTCTCTGAACCCTTACTTATTCAGTCAGAAGCAGCTATGGCACAATACAAATGCTACACTCATGACAGAGCAGCCAAATATACTGTATGACTCCGGTATACAGGAACAGTAAGAGGAGGATGAGAGTGAGACGTTAATTGTGCTGAATTATGGCAGAGGTTTTCATGAAGGATTGATTGAAGGGAATAATCTGAATGAAATATGCCAAAACTGGTTAGAACTATGATTTACCCCTAAATCTTTCGTTTGTATGACACTGTAGGACGCCATTTACTCTCTTAAAAAATGGGAATTTACATGTAAGACTTGGGTTTATCTAATATTTTCAGACAGGCAGTAAGACAACCTACCAGATTCTGGGGTCCTCTGGAACACGGACACGCTCCACTTGCCGTGGTTGTCTCCCTGGGAGATTCGGACGGAGAACTCGTACATCCCATCAGCTGACAGGGTATCTATCAGCAGCTTCCTCTGGTTGGTCTCCTTGTACTCCCATCGAGCAGACTCGCCCTTCTCCCTGTACTTCACTGTGTAGTGTCTGGAGAGAGGAAGAGACATTATCTCTCTCTCTCTCTCACACACACACACACACACACACACACACACACACACACACACACACACACACACACGCGCGTGCGCACGTGCGCATGCACGAGCCCACTCTCACCTGGAGCCACCAGGTAGGACCTTCTCCATCTCGATGGCCGGGTCCACCCAGCTGATGAGGACAGACTGAGGGGACATGACCCTCACACCAATGTCTTTGGCCTCATACTCCTCAGGCTCTGCATAGGGAACAAATAACAATAAACATGGTCTAGAGGGCTGCAGGTCTAAGTAGAATTGCAGCCCATTATCAGCCTGAAAAAGTCAAGACAGACAGACAGACAGACAGACAGACAGACAGACAGACAGACAGACAGACAGACAGACAGACAGACAGACAGACAGACAGACAGAGGTGGGAAAGAGGGGGGAGAGAGAAAGATGAGAGGAAGGGGAGACAGGGAAAGAAGGAGGGAGAGATAATGGAAGGGGGAGGAGGGAGAGAGAGAGAGAAGGGGGAGAGTGAGGGAGAGGGTGAGAGAGGGTGGAGGAGGTGAAAGGGGAAAGGAGAGAGAAGAGAATGAGGAGGGATTAAAAAGCAGTAGAGTGAGAGACGACAGACATGAGATAAACGACAAATACGTCAACCTTTTTACACTCATCTTTTCACATTGACTGCAATGTATTACGAAAAACATCAACCCCGTGACACTCATCTTGTTCCATTGACTGCAATGTATTGACAGAAAAAAGTCAGCTAGTGTGACATTTTACATTTTTACCAAAATGTGTCAGACCCCTTGACTTTCTCCACATTTTGTTAGGTTACAGCCTTATTCTAAAATGTATTCAATTGTTTCCCCCCTCATCAATCTACAGACAATACCCCATAATGACAAAGCAAAAACAGGTTTTTAGAAATGTTTGCTAAATTATTAAAAATAAAAAACTGAAATATTACATTTACCAAAGTATTCAAACCCTTTACTCAGTACTTTGTTGAAGAACCTTTGGCAGTGATTACAGCCTCAAGTTTTCTTGGGTATGGCGCTACAAGCTTGGCACACCTGTATTTTGGGAGTTTCTCCCATTCTTCTCTGCAGATCCTCTCAAGCTCTGTCTGGATGGAAGGGGAGTGTTGCTGCACAACTATTTTCAGGTCTCTCCAGAGATTTTAGATCAGGTTCAAGTCCGGGCTCTGGCTGGGCCACTCAAGGACATTCAGAGACTTGTCCCGAAGCCACTCCTGTATTGTCCTGGCTGTGTGCTTAGAGTCGTTGTCTTTTTGGAAGGTGAACATTCGCCCCAGTCTTAGGTCCATCAAGGATCTCTCTGTATTTTGCTCCGTTCATCTTTGCCTGAATCCTGACTAAACTCCCAGTCTCTACCGATGAAAAACATCCCCACAGCATGATTCTGCCATCACCATGCTTCACCGTAGGAATGGTGCCAGGTTTCCTCCAGATGTGATGCTTGGCATTCAGACCAAAGAGTTCAATCTTGGTTTCATCAGACCAGAGAATCTTGTTTCTCATGGTCTGAAAGTCTTTAGGTGCCTTTTGGCAAACTCCAAGCAAGCTGTCATGTGCCTTTTACTGAGGAGTGGCTTCAGTCTTGCCACTCTACCATAAAGGCCTGATTGGTGGAGTGCTGCAGAGATGGTTGTCCTTCTGGAAGGTTCCTCCATCTCCACAGAGGAACTCCAGAGCACTGTCACATTGACCATCGGGTTCTTGATCACCTCCCTGACCAAGGCCCTTTTCCCCCGATTGCTCAGTTTGGCCTGGCGTTCAGCTCTAGGAAGAGTCTTGGTGGTTCCAAACATCTTCTATTTAAGAATGATGGCTACTGTGTTCTTGGGGACCTTCAATGCTGCAGAAATGTGTTGGTACATTTCCCCAGATCTGTGCCTCGACACAATGCTGTCTGAGCTCTATGGACAATTGATTCGACCTCATGGCTTGGTTTTTGCTGTGGGACCTTACTCTATATAGACAGGTGTATACCTTTCCAAATCATGTCCAATGAATTGAAATTACTTCAGGTGGACTCCAATCAAGTTGTAGAAACATCTCAAGGATGATCAATAGAAACAGGATGCAGCTGAGCAATTTCGAGTCTCATAGCAAAGGGTCTGAATAATTATGTAAATAACCTATTTCTGTTTTCCATTTTTTATATAAATTTGCTAACAATTCTACAAACTGTTTTTGTTATGTCATTATGGGGTTTTGTGTATAGAATGCTGAGGATTTAGATTTATTTAATCCATTTATAATAAGGCTGTAACGTAACAACCTTTTGAAAAAGTCAAGGGGTCTGAATACTTTCCAAAGGCACTCTAACATATTGAGAATTGACAAAAAATATGTAGTCTGTTTTTACATTGCTACTGTATATTCTCAGCCAGTCGAGTGGTTGAAATGGTTTAAAACTCTAAAACGTGTGGCTTGAGTGTTGTCTGAAGAGGAGTTCCTCGCAGCTGGACATAGTTATGCGTGATTATAAATGCTTCTGATGTTATAAAGGCTCATAAATATATTATAAAGGCTCATAAGGTGGTCATAAGGCCTACCTGGGGGAGTTTTTTTGGTCAGGGTGGCCCTGTTGCTTGGCACGCTCCGTCCCGTGGCTCTCTGTGCCTGCAGTGATACCACATAGATGGACTCAGACGCTACGAATAGAAGGACATACCAGACACATAGGCCAGCGTTTACACACTAGGACACACTATGGATGGACACACTACACACACTCTACATACTGTTCACACAAGAATATTCTAAATGAGGAGCAAACCCGGTGTGAGAGAGATCCAGGTGCTCTTACCTAGTTTGGGGTTGTGTCTGTTTCTCTGGTCAGCCTGTGGCTGGGTGTGGTGGTGGTGTTGGGACCTCTGGTCCAGCAGGGGTGTCCCTGCCCTGGCCCTATCTGGCTGACGAGGGCCGGAGGATGATTGGGGGGGTCTCCGGATCCGCTGCCCCCTGGAGGAGGTCTGGCCTGACGGGCGCACCACCCCATCATCCACTGATCCTCTTCCTGTTCTCACAGGGATCCTGACAGGGGAGTTAGCCCTGGGCCACATGTCTGGAGTAGGAGATGGACGAGCTGGAAGAGAGAGAAAAATACAGCTGAAGTTCAGTATGGTTCACCTGACCCCGATAAGACCATAAGGTACAGTATCTCAGGTTGACATGCTGAGATAACTGTGTGATGGCCAGGCCAGTACCAAGTCTTAAGAAAATATATTATCACTTCTATGAGTTTTCTATCTCATAATTATGTTTTGAAGTGTTTCAAATGAAATGGAGAACTCAGGGAAACTCCCCATATGTCCTACTTTGCCAAAAGCCTTTCCTCTCCAATAATCTAAACAAGTTAAAGTGTCTGACACACTGTAATCATGGGAGATGTCACAACGTGGACACAGACAGGGACCAGGGACCACACAGTCTCCCAATGCTCCCACTTCCTGCTTCTTACTTCCTGGTGTAATCACATGATGTCTGTCTCCAGCCTGGACAGCCATCTCAGACAGACAATCCCCCCATCCGTCTTCACCTCCCCTCCCTTGCTTTGCTGGCTTGCCAAGTGATAGCACGGACAACATAATGAAAAACATTTCCATGCCTTCTCCTCATCTCTCATCCCTCTGTCTCTCATAATCATTATCAGATCAAAGGCTCTCTGTCTTCGTTCCCTCAGAGTAAATGTATTCCTATGCAGCAGTGGTTAATACAGTCCTGACAAGTCAGACAGAGTAGATGTGGGCATAAGATAGGGTCAGACAGGGTTAGTCAGTGGACTTGCATGAATTATTACCTGCTGGATCAGTGAGGGAGAGATGAGAAGAGGAGAAGTGAATAAAATGAGAGGTAATAGGAGTTGGGATTAAAGGAGGATAGGACAAGAGGTCCTGACACGACAAAGTCTGTATGTCAGAGGGTTTGCTGACCTGGAGAGATCTCTCTCATTCTCTCTCTTTTTCTCTCTCCTTTCTCTCCTAGCCCTCCCTGCTCTATTCACCTTTCCACTCACTTTTCCTCCTTGGCCCTGGCAGCACAGCTGTCTGGCGCAATGCAAGTTTACTACACACAAAAAAAGATCTTTGGATCTGATTAATTTCATTTTTGGCTAACTGCTAATGAAAACATTATTTTTGTAACGGAACTTCTTAGGATTGTTTAACTTCTAAGACTAAAATGCGAAGGAACAATATCCATTTTGGTGTTACCTGGAGAGGATGCGTTAACAGCTGCCCCGTCCACCACTGCGAAGCCATCCAGTTTGACCCATTCACCACCTGGCGAACAGGTAAACATACACAGGTAAACCATAGGGTCAACTTATAACAAGTAAACATCCATACAAGTACTGTAGACTTCACACAGGTCAAACAAATACAGGTGAGCAAAAAGAAAAAAGGACCAAGGCACTCTTCATATTGTTAATTGAAATGCGTTTATTTCTATGGCATGTTCAATGGAAACAAAGTTGAAAAACTCTGATGCGTTTCGGCTACATGGCCTTCATCAGAGAGTACAAAGATGTGAAAAGACATGCTTTCTATTAGTACTGGAAAGTACGATGCTATTGTTACAGACATTTCAGTCAAGTTTTCACACTCTCTCGCTCTCTCTCTCTGTTTCTCCCCATCTCTATCTCCCTCCTTCTGTCTCCCTCTCTCTCTCTCTCTCTCACTCTCTCACACACTCCTGTCTCGCTCTCTAACTCTCCCTCTCTGTCTCTCTTCCTCTCCCTCCGTAAGTGATATTATGGGCATGTTGCTATAATAGAGCGCTAAGTCTGGCCAGACACATTAATGATGCAGAAGCAATGTGGTGTTATTTACGATGACTAATGCTGCTGGCATGCTGTGGGAACAGATCGATTTCCAAGGAGCACATCGTCTCACACACGCTCGCACACACACAAGCGTTTGCACTGATTTATTGTGAACGGTGTTGGATAGACCGCTGGGACCACAACACGACACACACACATCCAGACATACACTACCGTTCAAAAGTGTGGGGTCACTTAGAAATGTCCTTGTTTTGAAAGAAAAGTACTTATTTTTTGTCCATTAAAATAACATCAAATTGATCAGAAATACAGTGTAGACATTGTTAATGTTGTAAATGATTATTGTAGCTGGAAATGGCTGATTTTTAATGGAATATCTACATAGGCGTATTGAGGCCCATTATCAGCAAACATCACTCCTGTGTTCCAATGGCACGTTGTTTTAGCTAATACAAGTTTATCATTTTAAAAGGATAATTGATCATTAGAAAACCCTTTTGCAATTATCTTAGCACAGCTGAAAACTGTTTTTCTGATTAAAGAAGCAAAAAAACTGGCCTTCTCTAGACTAGTTGAGTATCTGGAGCATCAGCCTTTGTGGGTTCGATTACAGGCTCTAAATGGCCAGAAACAGAGTACTTTCTTCTGAAACTCATCAGTCTATTCTTGTTCTGAGAAATTAAGGCTATTCCATGCGAGAAATTCCCAAGAAACTGAAGATCTCGTACAACGCTGTGTACTACTCCCTTCACGGAACAGAGCAAACTGGCTCTAACCAGAATATTAAGAGGAGTGGGAGGCCCCGGTGCACAACTGAGCAAGAGGACAAGTACATTAAAGTGTCTAGTTTGAGAAACAGAGTTCCCCCGTCCAGTGTCTGTGTTCTTTTGCCCATCTTAATCTTTTCTTTTTATTGGCCAGTCTGTATTGGCCAGTTTTTATTTGGCCAGTCTGAGATATTGCTTTTTCTTTGCAACTCCTCTTTCTATTCTGATACTCAACTAGTCTAAAGAAGGCCAGTTTTATTGCTTCTTTAATCAGGACAACAGTTGTCAGCTGTAGCTGTAGCTGTAGATGTTTCCAGCTACAATAGTCATTTACAACATTAACAATGTCTACACTGTATTTCTGATCAATTTGATGTTCTTTTAATGGACAGAAAAATGTGCTTTTCTTACAAAAACAAGGACATTTCTAAGTGACCCCAAACTTTTGAACGGTAGTATACATGCAGTGAGCAACCACAACTTTGACAGATGGGGTACATAGACACAAACACACGCCCACACTGAAGCACACACGCACAAGTTTAAGCACACACACCTCCCGGTCCCTCCTCCACACACACACACACACACACACACACACACACCTCCCGTCCCTCCACATACACACACACACAGACAGAACGAGAGTCAGTGATTGACCACAACACAGGGGTTTAGGTTATTGGACCGAGTCTGAGTTTGGAAGTGGAAAACTAGGGTTGGCTGCTGATGAAGTATAGCCCTGTGATGCCAAGCTCCAAGCTCAGAGGAAAATGGAATAATGACTAAAGCAGGCTTGGTAGGTTTTATACTGCAGCAACTGCTGCTGCCTGTGTGTATAAAAACGTAATGCCTTGAATTGGGTTTTATAAGGCGAGATTAAGAATAACCAGAGAAACCCATAAAGCCCTAAAAATAATGCCCAGTAAAAATCTAAAATAACTATGCTGATGTTGCCTCTCAGTGCTTATGTTTCAGATGGGGTTTGTTGTGACTGTAAAAACACTGTTAGCCCAAAGTACACGTTTAACAACATGTGTTGAAATGCATGTCCCACCTTCTGGTTTACAGTGGAACACATACTGCTCGCACGCATACACGCACGCACACACACCTCACCTCCTGGCGTCTCTGCTCTGTACACAGGTTTGCTTATCCCCTCCTTGTTCTCGGCACTCATCTTGAGAAAGTGCAGAACTCCGGGCTCTGAAACACACTCCGTAGTTTAGTCTCTCTCTCTCTCTCTCTCTCTCTCTCGCTCTCTCTCTCTCTCTCTCTCTCTCTCTCTCTCTCTCTCTCTCTCTCTCTCTCAATTCAATTGGCATGATGTAACAATGTACATATTGCCAAAGATTACTTTGGATATTTACAATATGAAAATAATAAGAATCAAAATTGTCAACAGGACAACATTTTCCATTTGAGTCATTTAGCAGACACTCTTATCCAGAGCGACTTACAGTAGTGAATGCATACATTTCATACATTTTTTTTTCTTCCCATACTGGTCCCCCGTGGGAATCAAACCCACAACCCTGGCGTTGCAAACACCATGCTCTCTCTCTCTCGTCATATCTCTCTGTGCTCCACTCTGTCTGTACCTCAGAGACAACAATAACCAAGGGTCAAAATAACCATACATTGAACAATAACAATAAGCATACAGTAGAGGACATGTGCACTGCCCCTCATCTTATGGCAGGCAGCAATGTAGTGCGCTGCCAACCCACAGCTCTCTGCGTCCTCCCCCAACAGGACGGGTAGTTTATTCCCATCAGAGAGGTCTTGAAACCTTGAATAAGGGTTTCAAATTTGGAGAACTGACACTCTCTAATTGTTTTATATTTTTTTACATTTTGTCAGGAAATGCAGCTCTGTCTCAGGTTCTGCTGTCGTGCAGTGGTTGCACAGCCTTTCCTCTACAGGGAGCCAGGTTTTCCTGTGTCTACCCTTCTCAATGGCAAGGCTGTGCTCACTGAGCCTGTACTTTCACAAGGTTTTTCTAAGGTTTTGATCAGTAACCATGGTCAAATAGTTTGCCATGGTGTACTGTCGATTTAGGGCCAGATAGCATTGCATTTTGCTTTGTGCTTGTGTTTCCCAATAAGCAATTTTGTTTTGTTTTGACTGTGTTGTATTTTGTTTTATTCTGATTGACTGGATGTTCTGGTCCTGAGGCTTCAGTGTGTTAGTAGAACAGGTTTGTGAACTCAGCCCCATATCTCTCTCCTCATATATCTCTCTCTCTCTCTCTGTGCTCCACTCTGTCTGTACCTGAGAGACAGAAAGAGCTCCTGCAGAGAGCAGACTAAGAGATGTCCCCATTTGGTTTCAATCAGCTGATTCTCTCTCTCTCTCTCTCTCTCTCTCTCTCTCTCTCTCTCTCTCTCTCTCTCTCTCTCTCTCTCTCTCTCTCTCTCTCTCTCTCTCTCTCTCTCTCTCTCTCTCTCTCTCTCTCTCTCTCTCTCTCTCTCTCTCTCTCTCTCTCCTCTCTCTCTCTCTCTCTCTCTCTCTCTCTCTCTCTCTCTCTCTCTCTCTCTCTCTCTCTCTCCACGAGGGTGGTATGAGGGCCCGACATCCACAGGTGGGGGTTGTGCTTACAGCCGAACACCGTGCAGGACGTTTGGCATTTGCCAGAGAACACCAAGATTGGCAAATTCGCCACTGGCGCCCTGTGCTCTTCACAGATGCAAGCAGGTTCAGCACATTCAACTATGTAAAGAAAAAAGTATTTAATAAGATTCATTCATTCATTCAGATCTAGGATGTGTTATTTTAGTGTTCCCTTTATTTTTTTGAGCAGTGTATAATGATTAGTTTAGTTGTTTTAAGGGTATCTTGTCTAAATATCACTAAGCACGTATAGGGGTGGTCGCCACTCGCGGAAGTTTGGAGTTTGAAAAACTTAGTCGGCGACATGGAGTAAAGATTCCTGCTGCGGCCGGGTGTTCAGTGGAAGAATGTAGCTTGGCAGTGGGTGCTATCATTGGGTATGACAGTATCAAATCAGCCTCAAGGATGAATAGCGCTGTAGTGATATTCTTAGATTCCATTGAAAAGGTGAATAAGATAGTTGAGAGTGGTGTTGTGCTGCGGGAGACACAGACACCGGTATTTCCGCTTATGAATCCGGCAAAGAAAGTTATACTTTCTAACGTGCCACCATTTGTTAGAGATGAAGTGTTGGAGCGAGAGTTATCCCGTCATGGTCAAATTGTATCAACAATAAAGAAGGTTCTTTTTGGATGCAAATCTCCGTTGCTGAAACATGTCGTGTCTCATAGGAGACAAGTGCATATGATTTTAAAAAAGGACACTGATGAACTGAATTTAGCATTCAGTTTTAAGATTGATGGATTTGATTATGTCTTCTACACTTCTACTGAATCAATGAAATGCTTTGGCTGTGGAAGAGAGGGGCATTTGGTGCGTAATTGTGCCGAGAATGAGCACGCAGAGCCCGGTAGCAGCTCTGGTGCTGGTGCAGCTAACGCACCACCGCGAAGGGATGAACATGCTAAGGGTGCAGGGGAAGGGAGAAGGTGGGCAGATGTGGTAGGAAAAGTAGGAGAGGAAGGCATTGTGGATACGGGGGCAATTGTGGTAGATCAGAACAAAGAGGGAGGGGAAACAGTCGGTGAGATTGCGACTGCCGTCGCTGAGGTGGTGCTGGAAAATGAAATTGGAGGTCAAGAGGAGATTGAAATAATGGAAAAGGAAGTATCTGTTTTCAAAGTACCGAGGAGTAAGAGGAAGAATGTAAGGGGTGGTGAAGGGTCTAATTCCAAGAGGAAGGTAGAGATTGATAAATCACTTGAAGATAAACAGGTTGTAGAGATGGTGGAGTTTTCTT
The DNA here is from genome assembly GCF_901001165.1 of Salmo trutta. Classification (NCBI taxonomy): domain Eukaryota; kingdom Metazoa; phylum Chordata; class Actinopteri; order Salmoniformes; family Salmonidae; genus Salmo; species Salmo trutta. The sequence continues at coordinate 3,779,358 of NC_042991.1, forward strand.
CTGGGGAGGATAGCGAGAGTGAGTCATCTGACGCGTCACAACAAAATAGAGAGATAAATGGGGTGGAAGGGAGGTATGAGATTGAGAAGGTACGTCAATTTCTGAAGTTGACAAAAGGGAAGAAATATATGCAGGATTATAATGTAACAGATTTTTTCCCTGAAAGTGAATTGTTTATTGAATCAGCAAAGTTTCTGATGTCAAAAATAACAGGGGGAGGTTTGACAAGCCCTGAAATTGCTAGACTCAAGAAAGTGGTCACGAGAGTGATAAGTGATGTAAATTCTAAAGAAAATGAAAGAGTTCAGTCGCAGCTTTAACTCTGTAAAGAGATGTGGTTTCTGGGTCTTCCTCTGTATTTTTTTTCCATCCATGAGCAGTTAAGATTTCTTCTTTAAATGTAAATGGGGCAAGAGACGTTAAAAAAAGAGCCATAGTGTATGAGTTAATTAGGGGAAAGGGAAGTGACATCATTTTTCTACAAGAAACGCATAGTAATTTGGAAAATGAAGTTATGTGGCAACAGGAGTGGGGGGGGGGACAGTGGTGTGTAGTCATAAAAACTCAAAAAGTGGGGGTGTGGCCATCTTGTTCTCAAAAGGGTTTTTGCCTTTGTCATATGAGGTTGAAGAGGTAGTTGAGGGGAGGTTATTAAAAGTTAGAGTAAGGTATGAAAACATCACTATGTGTCTGATAAATGTATATGCCCCAGTGGTGGCAGTTGAGAGGGTATGTTTTTTAGAGACATTATCAAATACCATTAAGAAATGTAACAATGAAGATTATTTATTTATTGCTGGGGATTTTAACTGCACAGTCAGTGATTTAGATAGAAATCACAAAGAACCTCATATAGCCTCAAGGACTTTTTTAAAACGTCTCATTGTAACAAATGAACTGTGTGATATTTGGCGGAGTCAACATGGAGGCACAAGGCAGTATACCTGGGTGCATGTGAGAGAGAACACCATCTCTATGGCCAGGTTAGATAGGTTTTATTGTTTTGAGCATCAATCTCAGGTCTGTAAATCAAGTGTGATAACCCCAGTGGGATTTTCTGATCATTGTTTAATAACAGAGGTGGTGTTCATTAACGATGTAAAACCTAAAAGCGCATACTGGCATTTTAACATAACTTTATTGAGTGATGCTCACTTCAGGAAATGTTTTAGTTTTTTCTGGGAGAGGTGGAGGTCTCAAAAGGCCAGTTTTGTATCCCTTCAACAGTGGTGGGATATAGGGAAAATCCAGATTCAACAATTCTGTAAGCAATACACGAGGAATGTCACCAAGGATATCACCAGATCAATGAAAGCCCTAGAGACTGAAATAGTGGAACTCATGACGTTGGTTGAGACCACAGGAGATCGAGGCCACACTCAGGCCCTCAAGAGGAAAAAGCTGCATTGGCAGACCTACTGGGTATCAGAGCACAGGGGGCATTGGTGAGAAGTAAGTTTCAGGGAATCTCTGAAATGGATGCCTCATCCAAATTTTTCTTTGGTTTAGAGAAAAAGAACGGACAAAGAAAAATGATTCATTGTCTCAAATCAGCTGTTGGACAAGAGCTCACTAGACCTAGTGAAATTAGAAAGGGCAGTAGAGTTCTATGCTGAGCTCTACAAGTGTGAGTACAAAGAGGATAAAACAGTGACACAGCAGTTCCTTGATGGGCTCCCACAGGTGGCTGCAGAAGCTCAGGTTGAGCTTGAGCAACCATTGTCTTTGCAGGAGTTATACACTGCATTAAAAGGCATGGAAAATGGAAGGGCACCAGGCATTGATGGGCTTCCCATTGACCTTTTGAAGTCTTTTTGGGCTATGTTGGGAGAGGATTGGCTAGCAGTAGTTAATGATAGTTTAACCGGAGGGTTACTACCAATAAGCTGCAGAACGGCTGTCCTCACCCTACTGCCCAAAAAGGGTGACCCTAGGGAGGTGAAGACCTGGAGGCCGGTGGCTTTATTGTGCACTGATTATAAGATCCTGTCAAAGGCTTTGTCCAACAGGTTGAGGGAGGTGATGGGGCAAATCATACATACGGACCAGTCCTACTGTGTTCCTGGCAGGCAGATAGGGGATAACATTTCTCTGATTCGTGATTTTTTGGACGTCTCTAGGGCTATTGGGTTGGATGCTGGTCTAATTTCAATTGATCAGGAAAAGGCATTTGACCGAGTTGAACATCAATATTTATGGTACACTTTTTAGGCGTTTGGGTTCAGCTCTGGTTTTATTGCCATGATAGAGGTGATATATGGTGACATTGAAAGTGTATTGAAAGTTAACGGTGGTTTGAGTGCTCCTTTTAAAGTGTGTAGAGGTATTAGGCAGGGATGTTCTTTGTCGGGAATGTTATATGCCATTGCTATAGAGCCACTACTAAATAGCATTAGAAGTTGCATTGAAGGGGTGTACCTTTCAAGGGATATTCCTCCTATTCGTCTCTCAGCCTATGCTGATGATGTAGTTGTTTTAGTGAAAAATCAAGCGGAGGTGGATAGTTTGAGTCTAATGGTTGATCGTTTTAGGGGAATATCCTCTGCAAAGGTAAATTGGGAAAAGAGTTGTGCTTTACAGATTGGAGAATGGTCTGGAGGGATCATGGCTTTGCCAGCGGGGCTGGAATGGTGTAAGGGAGGTTTTAAGTATCTTGGAGTGTACCTAGGAGATGAGGGGACTATGGAAAAAAATTGGATTGGGGTGGTTGAAATGGTGGAAGGGAGGATGAGGAGATGGCGTTGGTTGCTATCTCGTATGTCATATAGGGGGCGCACTATTATAGTTAACAATGTGATTGCCTCTGCAATGTGGCATCGGTTGTCAGTTTTAGAACCACCATCTGGCCTTCTGGCTAAGATACAGGGTTCCACAAAGTGTTTTGTATTTGTCAAAAGAGAAGGGGGGACAAGGTCTTGTACATCTTGCTAGTAGGGCTGCTGCTTTCCGGCTTCAGTTTATTCAAAGGTTGCTTTATGGACCGGAAAATGTGGTTTGGAGAGGGGTGGCAGGTCTTGTATTACAGCAGGTTGGAGGATTAGGTTTAAAGAAGGCTTTATTTTTGGCTGATAGTAGCCAGATTTCTAGGGCTATTGGGTTGGATGCTGAGAAGGGCTATTGGGTTGGACCCTAAGAAGGCCTCTGCCCTACAGAGGCCTTCTTAGGGTGTGGAGCATAATGAAGGTGTCCAGACAAACTTCAGCGGAGTCAGTGCATTGGCTGTTGGAGGAATCTCTGGTGTATGGGGCAAGACTGGATTGTACAACTGCAGCTGTTCCACATTTTTCCAAGATTCTGGTAAAGGGCAAAATTATTACCTTAAAACAGTTAATGGCCATGGCTGGGCCCGCCTTAATGGATGGAAGACGGGTGGCTGAACATTTGGGGGTGAGGTCGGAAAGGATTGTCGGACAACTGCTGGGAAGCTGCAGGAAGGCTCTGTCAGCAGAAGAGTGGGGTATGCTTAATAGCCCCAAGAAGAATGTACAAGATGAAGACAACTCATTTCCAAGACTAGGGATTACACCAAATATCCCAGAGTCAGAAAGAAAGGCGTTATTACTGGATTTGAGAGGGTTGGAAGAGGTGGGTTTGGATGAGGTGAATGGGAAAGACTTATATAGGGGGTGTGTCAAGGTGTTGAATAAAGATAAATTGAAAAATAGAAAAGACACTCCATTGAGGGTAAAATTGGGCATTGATGACAAGGTAAAGCCAGCATGGAGAGCACTGTACAAGCCACCGTTACAAAAGGGTACTGGTGCTATGCAATGGAGGGTTTTGCATGGCATCTTTGCAGTTAATGCTTTTGTATCTGTTATTAACTCAGATGTTGGAGATGGATGTCCTTTTTGTAATATAAGAGAAACCATTTTCACTGTTTTGTGGAGTGTGAGAGGATAACACCTCTCTTGGAAATGCTGGAGTCTTTATTTAAAGCTGTAGGGGAGATTTTCAATAACACTGTTTTTATTTTGGGGTTTCAATATAGAAAGCAACAGAAAAGAAAATGTCAACTGTTAAATTTTATTTTGGGACAAGCTAAGATGTCAATTTTTCTGAGTAGGAAACATAAGATAGAAACGGGATATGGGCAGGATGTAAGATGTGTTTTTAAATGATTAGTGAAAGTAAGAATAAAAGTGGATTTTGAGTTCTTCTCAGCTGTAAAAGATCTCCCATTGTTTGAGGAGAAGTGGGCATACGAAGGAGCGCTTTGTTTTGTAGAGGAGGGGAAACTTTTTTGTTGTTGATGAAATAAGTTGAATGTATATGTTCTTTTGTATTTTTATTTTTTAGGAATCCCCATTTGGTTTCAATCAGCTGAATTTCTCTCTCTATCTCTCTCTCTCTCTCTCTCTCTCTCTCTCTCTCACACCTTAACTTTCTTATTGCTCTCTTTCTCTCTCTTTATCTCTCCCACTCTCTCTTTCTACATCTTTCCCACTCCCACTTTCTCACTCTCTCCCTTCCCACTCTCTCTCTGTCTTAATTTCTCCATCTCTTACCTACATCCTCCAGTACCTCGGACCGTCTGTCCTTGTCCACCTTGATGAAGCGGAGTGTCCTCATGGACTTGCCGTAGCCAATGTTGTAGCGGTCTACCGGCCGACCATCCAGCTCGTTGGGGGGTTCCCAGCTTACCCTCAGGCCCTTGTCCACCAACGTCAGCTGCACGTTCCGCGGCCGCAGGGGCTTGTCGGCTAACACACACCACACACACACACACACACACACACACACACACACACACACACACACACACACACACACACACACACACACACACACATCACAAAAACATAAAATCTTCAGTAAATGAAAGCATTATAGAATGCTAAATGTTGGTAAATATTCAAAAGAAGGAGGAGAAGGGGCCGATCAATGAAATGAAAACAAGATGAGGAACGGTGAGAGTGAGGGTTATTTTTCTGTCTTCTTTTTGTCTGCATTTATTCCAAACAAAGCAAAGCAAATACCAGTATAATACAATTTTAAAAAACAAAATACATGCGTAAAGAAAACATTTGAGATCTCTTCATGTATTCTTTCTTTCGATAGTGTTGAAAATGCATGCGTTATTGAGATGACAGCATAACACGCTCCTAGTCCAACATCAGACCTAGTAAATGCAATAAAGTATTTAGTGGAGTATTAAAACATGAATATAAAACTCCCAATCTAACTCGTGTGAACGGAGTGTGTGAGTGTGCAGTTGATAAATCTCCAGCAGTTGATAATGATTCAACATCGATAACACTCCAGTTGTGATGCTCACAAAGAAGAACACATAACTGAATTCATCACAATCACAATCACAAACAATGCCAGTAAGGAGCTTATCGTTTGCTCGGATAACACAACTTCAGCGGATTCTTATGTCCTGTAATGCCAAAAGACAATTATTACACATAGTCAAAGGGATGCACAGGAGTCATGGTTACAGTATTTAAGTATCTGCTAGGTGAATATGAAACATGATGAAGTCCTGAACTGTCTAAAGAAAATCCCCATCTGATGCTCATGATCAGTGTGCAACCTCTCCAGCAGTCTGCAGGGTGGCTTCCCCTATCACGTTCACTAACTGTCTGTAGGAGTCTCCTACAGAAGTTTCCAGGTGTCAGTCCAGTTACAATCCTCCTCGCTCATCATTTCCAGGTGGAATTCAGGGTTTCGTGATCCCAAAACAGTCTGTGGAAGCAACTAGTAACTCCTGTCAATCATACTGCAGTAAGCAGGCTTTCCCAACTCTTTATTGGACTGATCTGTTTCCTCTGCCTTCCTCTATATTTTTACTGTTTGCTGAAAGCACTTCTCATCACTATGTCTGCTTACTGTATGATGCAACCACTCTGGCGCCTAGCCCAGGAACACAGAGCCTAACACAATAACTGGAGATACGTGTGTGTATCTAATAATAAACCATTTATGAAGGAAGAAAGTTGACTTTAAGGCTAATATCATAATTTAGACAGTCTGGCTGAAGTTAAAGAGGTTGCAGTGTAACTGTGGTAATTATATTTACGTTGTTTTATAGTGTCATACTAATTTGGCTTTTGTTGTTTTTTTCCCCCAAGAAAACCCTAAGATACTGTGCATGTGTGTTGTGTGTGAGTGTTGTGTAAGGGGAAATGTGTGAAAGTGTGTGTGTCCCTGGTTTTTAGGAAAGTGTGTGTGTGTGTGTGTGTGTGTGTGTGTGTGTATGTGTGTGTGTGTGTGTGTGTGTGTGTGTGTGTGTGTGTGTGTATGTGTGTGTGTGTGTGTGTGTGTGTGTGTGTGTGTGTGTGTGTGTGTGTGTGTGTGTGTGTGTGAGTGTGTGTGTAACAGAGCAAACAGCATGTGCAGAAGTAAGCCCTAAGGTCATGTCATAGCCTCTTCCAAAAATCTTAGAAACCCTCTGGGTCGTGCACCTGCGCTTCTCTGCAGGTCCGATTTCTACAGCCTACCAACCCATTTTTCCCCACAACACACTCACTCACTACAGTATCCCCTCTAACCCACATACAACTCTCCACAAATTCAGCAAACCAGTGAAACCATGGCCCAATATACTCATCCCTTCACATAATCAATACACCAACCCCAAACCATCATGACATCATGGTTCTCTGTAACCAGCACAGGGTATGAGTAAACTACACTGCAACACTACCTACTGCTAATCCTGTGAATTAGGAGTTCACACTTTCTCTCTATACAAACACATTCTCTCCAACACACACACTCTCTACACACACACTCTCTCTCTATTCTCTCTGTGACAGATGTTCACTAGCCCAGGTGCTACCTGTTTAACCAAACATAACCACGCCCAGAGATGACATCCTGAGGTGAGACCCATCAGCGGCAGGGTTGATGGACACCTGAGTGACACGTGAGAGAGCCTGGGTCGGCCCCACGTCAGGTGATCAAACACGCTTGCAGTCGACACGCTGGAAAGTATTAGCTACATGCTTTCGCTCCCTGTCTGTCAGTCTGTCTCAACAGATGTTTCTCTCTACCTGGATTTTCACCTGCGTTACAGTTCAAAACCAAAAGCTTAATCTGAGATCTGCCAATCCTGTAGAAGTGCTCCTGTAGAATTCCTCTTGGTGAGGTGGAATGGAGAAATTCCTGTGACTTGTGAGGACATGATTCCCTCTTTTCCCCTTCTGCCTTTCTCTAACTGTAATCTCTCTGTCTCTCTGTCATCCAACCAGTGACCCCTGTGTCGACTCTGTTCAATAGCCTGGTCCCTCCCCAGAACTCCTCTTATTTTGTTCATCACAATGCTACTTTAGTGTCATACTTGGCTAGGCTTTTGGGGATTTTAGACGTTTGTGCTTTCACTAAGTGCTTATTGTAAGAAATGAATATCCCTCAGTACTGTGTGGAAGTCTGGAGGAGTGGAGAGGAGTAAAAGAGGAAGGGGGAGCAGTGGACAAGAAAAGGACAAAACCACAACAAACAGCATCTAAGTTTGCAGACTCAGAATTCATTGGATGACCTCACTCGCTGAGCACGCATGTCTGAGAGAAAGAGAGAGTGAGAGGGCGGGAGAGGGGGAGAGAGAGAATAGTGAAAGTGAGTAAAGACAGGAATTAGAAATAAGGAAGTCCGACAAAGAGGGTTAAGAAAGATTTAATGAGAAATGGAGCGAGATAGAGAGAGGAGATAGGGGAGAAAGGGTAAGGGAGAAGAGAGGGTTATTGTAACGTGGCAGATAAATCAGATCAACAGGGATTAGCTGGCTAATCTTCTCCAAAACTCCAGCCTTTTGAATTTTTTCACTCAGGCCTTTTTTTCCTCTGGTGAGCAACAGGTACTCTCACAGCAAGTGTGAGCGTGGCTCCCAAATTTATTTCACAAACCGTGCGCTCTAGATACTTCTAAAACATCTGTACTGTCTGTGGATCGGAAATCTCTGTCTGCCTGCGCTATCTCCATTTTACACTTCACGTGCTAACATGGAATGGAATGGATAGTGATAATGAGACCCCAGTGAAACACAAGGTAACCTGCCTCTGCCCCTCAACCTGCTCAGGGAGAACTTCCTATCTGACAGATCAAAATGCTGGATCATTTGTCAGTCTGCTAAGTGATTTGGCTTCAAAGTGTCTTGTTGTTGTCATTGTTTTAGCATATTTTACACTTCCCTGTCACATTGAATAACCCTCCCACTGGGCACAGATGTCAATTCAACGTCTATTCTACATTGATTCAATGTGATTAAATTGAAACGACGTGGAAACAGCGTTGATTCAACCTGTGTGTGCCCAATGGGCTTCTACTGACAAGAATGATGGTTAGGGGTTGTGCTCAGGGGGGTCTTCTGAGATGGATATTCCATGCCTCTGTCCACCCCGATGTTCATCATTCCAATTAGTTAGAAGCATGTGTTTACCTATTCTCCTATCCCTATGGTAACAGAGGAAACTGAGAGACACCTGTTTCCAGGCCTTCAGTGGGTAAAAAAATCTTTCAACACGTTGTACCAAACTCAAAACAGAAAGATAACATAGCATCACTTAATGCGCCCAACTGAATCTAACAGACCTGAGGCTAAGCCACGCTTCATGCTGCCACTCACACAGACATAGCAACAGCAACCACACTGCTTGCACAGCCTAACGCCATTACTATCCCACTATCCCACTATCACCAAAAGCAACAGTGACACATCAAAGGATGTGAGTGTAACAGGCGTGTGATGCTGAAAGGACAGTGTCCGTAATACCAGCACACTCCATGTAAGAGAGAACACCTTTTGTAAAACACAGAGGGCCGATAGAAAGACAGCAGTCACTCACAGCAGGATGTTAAAGAATAAGCAGCACATTCACTCTGACATAATAAGCAGGTAGATTCCAATCATAAGAACACAAAAACACAACCATTAGGCTAAGCATTTCCCAGTTAAAATGTACAACTATTACGCCAACATCTTCTTCACATTCAGCACACAAAGTAATCTGTGATCTAAAGTTTAAATGCAACAATGTTTCACAAACATAAGTGTATATTTGTTTTTAACTGCAACATCGTTGCACAGGTCATAGAGGCAGACAACAAGGATTAGACAAACCCCAACAGCTGCAAACAAACGTTAGCCTGGTAACATGGGGAAATCATGTCTAGACGCTAGCTGGGCTATGGGACAGTGGATAAATCTGATGGAACAGTTTTTATTTGTTATTTTTTCACCTTTATTTAACCAGGTAGGCAAGTTGAGAACAAGTTCTCATTTACAACTGCGACCTGGCCAAGAGTAAAGCAAAGCAGTTCGACACATACAACACAGAGTTACACATGGAATAAACAAAACATACAGTCAATAATACAGTTGAAGAAAATCTATATACAGTGTGTGCAAATGAGGTAAGAAAAGGGAGGTAAGGCAATAAATAGGCCATGTTGGCGAAGTAATTACAATATACCAATTAGACACTAGAGTGATTGATGTGCAGAAGATGAATGTGCAAGTAGAAATACAGGGGTACAAAGGAGCAAGATAAATAAATAAATACAGTATGGGGATGAGGTAGTTGGATGGGCTATTTACAGATGGGCTATGTTAACAAGCATTACCTGTGGAATGTGGGGATTGTGGTGCTATAACTCCATGCTATTAACCAATCAGCATCTAGGATCCAAACAACCTGTTTTATAATGATAATTTGAAACTTAAGTTCTTGTTGAAAGTTAATCTTGAAAAGGGCAAAACTAACAAATTAGCAACAACATCCTCTTCGATGACACCTGCTGCAGCCACTACATGCTTTTAACTAACCTACAACAAAGTAGTTAGCTAGACCGTGGGAAAACCATTGCTCACTATTGCACAATGACCTGTCGGTCTTCGAGAAGGCAGAAGTTTCCATACGTTTTTGTAAAAATTGTCCTACCCATTACAAGTCAAAATGTGATTGGTTGATTCCACTGTCGCTCCAAAATTCTGCCATAATCAGGGTTGGGTTCAATTAATTTTAATGAAAGTAATTTTATAAAGTAACCCAAATTCTAATTCCAATTCCACATTATCCTAATTGGAAAGCTTTGAAGAGAATTGGAATTTGACTGTAATGTAAATGGAATTGACCCCAACCCTGGCGTTAATACAGTTGAATGGCAGATGCCTTCTATTTAGCTTCCGAGGGCCTAGCCAATGGCTGAATTAGGTAGCTAGATTTGTCTCCCCCGAGACAACCAAAAATAAATCCTGATTGGATTTATGTGTTGTCTTATCTCTTTCCTTTCCATCACAAACTGATGAGATTAAATCAGAATATTGTTGAAAATAATAATATAAGGGGCCTCATGAGTGGCGCAGTGGTCTAAGGCATTGCAGTGCTTGAGGTGTCACTACAGACTTGGGTTCGATCCCAGGCTGTGTCTCAGCCGGCTGTGACCGGGGGACCAATGAGGTGGCGTCTTCTGGGTTAGGGGAGGGTTTGGCCGGCCGGGATGTCCCATCGCGCTCTAGCGACTCCTTATGGTGGGCCGGGCACATGCACGCCTTCCTCGGTTGTCAGTTGTACGGTGTTTCCTCCGAAACATTGGTGCGGCTGGCTTCCGGATTAAGCAAGAAGTGTGTCAAGAAGCAGTGCGGCTAGGCAGGGTTGTGTTTCGGAAGACGCACGGCTCTCAACTTTTGCCTCTCCCGAGTCCGTACGGGAGTTGCAGCAATGGGACAAGACTGTAACTACCAATTGGATATCACGAAAAAAGGGGTAAAAAAAAAACATTAAAATACCATTGAAATATTTTTGAAAAGAGGAAATAGAAATGAAAATGAAATGTATATTTTAAAACTAAAACAATGATTTGATCAAATCCTTAGGGATTATCTGAAGACATAGAAGGCCCTCACCATTCCCCACTGCCTGTTCCTCTTACACCGTTTGTGAGGATTTTTGAAGGGGAGCGCGCTCTGACACAGAGGAGCTAGTCTTCACAGCACGCACAACAAGACCCGTGGACACGATAATAAGTGGCAGGTATCGGATTTTAAACCTAACACTAATCTTAACATTAACCACACATCTGAGCCTAACCTTAAATGAACCTTAAATTAAGATCAAAAAGTACATTTTTGTTTTCATGGATGTTTACAGTGCTTTCAGAAAGTATTCACACTCCTTGACTTTTTTTCCACTGGCCTACACACAATACCCCATAATGTCAAAGTGGAATTATGTTTTTCATTTTTATTTATTTTTTTACAAATGAATTAAAAATAAAAAGTATTCAACCCCTTTGTTATGTCAAGCCTAAATAAGTTAAAGAGTAAAATTTTGCTTAAAAAGTCACATAATCATATGGAATTGTTTTTAGGTGGTCATACCATGGATAATTTAGCTACCTGATTTTGAATTTTAGGACCCTTGTAGGTATCCAAAAAATATTGTATTAAATGTTGAATTTGGCCATTACTACTATAGCCCATAGAAACATATTGTCATACTTTCATAAATGTCAAAACAGACAGTCAAAAAATAATATCTAGTAGATATTAGACAGCTAAGGAAATATTTTTGTTTTTTGGACACATATTTAGCCCCCTTGTTTAGGGGGGAACAAAACTACCTCCATACTTCCATTAATTTTTTAAACCGGTACCGGTTACCTTCAGATGAGTGCCGTGACACTTGTGGAGGTAATAGAGTAAAATGGAGAATCTCCCCTTTCCATAGCGGGGTCATATTAGTTTGTAGCCCAAACGGTTCGGACACTACCGACAGAAGTTGGCACATCAGCAGTACCAACTTCAGAGAGTCCTGTGGAGTTTGTGTGGCGTCGTGAGCAAAACGGAAAATACCATCCTGTTTGTGAGAGTCTCATCTTTCCATAGAGTGATTGACACGCTACAAACGTTTTCGTGAGAAGACCAATTTTTGGGATGTCTCATGGTCTGACAAACACGGCTGTAGCTCACCGACCTTCCACCGCAGATGCTGAAGGCTGACGTAGGCAGATGCGTTGGATTGAGACGGTGGTCATATTTCTAGCTTAAACTGACAGATTTTGATGAGGATTGTTTTATTATGTTACTTAGATGGACGCACGGGGGAGTCATTAGATTCTTACTAACATGATTTTTGAATGACTACCTCATCTCTCTACACCACACATACAGAAAATTGTTAGGTCCCTCAGTAGAGCAGTGAATTTCAAACACAGATTCAACCACAAAGAGCAGGTAGATGGGTAAAAAAAATAACAATAGTCACTACAAAGATACAAATGTCCTTCATAAGAGGTATTTCAGCATGAGGCCAATGGTGACTTTGAAACAGTTACAGAGTTTAATGGCTGTGATTGGAGAACTGAGGATGGATCAACAACATTGCAGTTACCCCACAACACTAACCTAATTGACCCCACAACACTAACCTATAGATTAAAAATATTCCAAAACATGCATCCTGTTTGCAACAAGTAATACTGCATAATATATGGCAAAGCAATTCACTTTTTGTCCTGAATACAAAGTGTTATGTTGGGGGCAAATCCAACACAACACATGACTGAGTACCAAGTGGTGGCTGCATCATGTTATCGGCATGCTTGTAATCGTCAAGGACTGGGGAGTGTTTCAGGATAAAAATGTAACCTATTGGAGCTAAGCACAGCCAAAATCCTAGAGGAAAACCTGGTTCAGTCTGCTTTCCACCAGTCACTGGGAGATGAAATCACCTTTCAGCAGGACAATAACCTAAAACACAAGGCCAAATCTACACTGGAGTTCACAGAAGGTTGCTGAGGGGAAAACGGCTAATAATAATGGCCAGAATGGAGAGAATGGAATGGCATCAAACACCTGGAAACAATGTGTTTGATGTAATGATTCCGCTCCAGTCACTACCACAAGCCCGTTCTCCTCAAATAAGGTGCCACCAACCTCCTGTGCTGAAGACAGTGAATGGTCCTGAGTGGCTGAGTTACAGTTTTGACTTACCGAACCAGTTAAAAGTTTGGACACACCTGCTTATTCAATGTTTTTTCTTTATTTTTAACATTTTCTACATTGTAGAACAATAGTGAAGACATCCAAACAATGAAATAACCAAAAAAGTGTTAAACAAATCAAAATATATTTGATATTTTAGAATCTACAAAGTAGTCTCCCTATGCCTTGATGACAGCTTTGCAAACTATTGGCATTCTCTCAACCAGCTTCACCTGGAATGCTTTTCAAACAGTCTTGAAGGATTTCCCATACAGTGAGGGAAAAAAGTATTTGATCCCCTGCTGATTTTGTACGTTTGCCCACTGACAAAGAAATGATCAGACTATAATTTTAATGGTAGGTTTATTTGAACAGTGAGAGACAGAATAACAACAAAAAATCCTGGAAAACACATGTCAAAAATGTTATAAAAGGATTTGCATTTTAATGAGGGAAATAAGTATTTGAACTCCTCTCAATCAGAAAGATTTCTGGCTCCCAGGTATCTTTTATACGGGTAACGAGCTCAGATTAGGAGCACACTCTTAAAGGGAGTGCTCCTAATCTCAGTTTGTTACCTGTATAAAAGACACCTGTCCACAGAAGCAATCAATCAATCAGATTCCAAACTCTCAACCATGGCCAAGACCAAACAGCTCTCCACGGATGTCAGGGACAAGATTGTAGACCTACACAAGGCTGGAATGGGCTACAAGACCATCGCCAAGCAGCTTGGTGAGAAGGTGACAACAGTTGGTGCGATTATTCGCAAATGGAAGAAACACAAAAGAACTGTCAATCTTCCTCGGCCTGGGGCTCCATGCAAGATCTCACCTCGTGGAGTTGCAATGATCATGAGAACGGTGAGGAATCAGCCCAGAACTATACGGGACGATCTTGTCAATGATCTCAAGGCAGCTGGGACCATAGTCACCAAGAAAACAATTGGTAACACACTACGCCGTGAAGGACTGAAATCCTGCAGCGCCCGCAAGGTCCCCCTGTTCAAGAAAGCACATATGCATGCCCGTCTGAAGTTTGCCAATGAACATCTGAATGATTCAGAGGACAACTGGGTGAAAGTGTTGTGGTCAGATGAGACCAAAATGGAGCTCTTTGGCATCAACTCAACTCGCCGTGTTTGGAGGAGGAGGAATGCTGCCTATGACCCCAAGAGCACCATCCCCACCGTCAAACATGGAGGTGGAAACATTATGCTTTGGGGGTGTTTTTCTGCTAAGGGGACAGGACAACTTCACCGCATCAAAGGGACGATGGACGGGGCCATGTACCGTCAAATCTTGGGTGAGAACTTCCTTCCCTCAGCCAGGGCATTGAAAATGGGTCGTGGATGGGTGTTCCAGCATGACAATGACCCAAAACACACGGCCAAGGCAACAAAGGAGTGGCTCAAGAAGAAGCACATTAAGGTCCTGGAGTGGCCTAGCCAGTCTCCAGACCTTAATCCTATAGAAAATCTGTGGAGTGAGCTGAAGGTTCGAGTTGCCAAACGTCAGCCTCGAAACCTTAATGACTTGGAGAAGATCTGCAAAGAGGAGTGGGACAAAATCCCTCCTGAGATGTGTGCAAACCTGGTGGCCAACTACAAGAAACGTCTGACCTCTGTGACTGCCAACAAGGGTTTTGCCACCAAGTACTAAGTCATGTTTTGCAGAGGGGTCAAATACTTATTTCCCTCATTAAAATGCAAATCCTTTTTTAAAATTTTTGTAATGCGTTTTTCTGGATTTTTTTGTTGTTATTCTGTCTCTCACTGTTCAAATAAACCTACCATTAAAATGATAGACTGATCATTTCTTTGTCAGTGGGCAAACGTACAAAATCAGCAGGGGATCAAATACTTTTTCCCTCACTGTATATGCTGAGCACTTTTTGGCTGCTTTTCATTCACTCCGCAGTGCAACTCATCCCAAACCATCTAAAATGAGTTGAGGTTGGGTGATTGTGGAGGCCAGGTCATCTGATGCAGCACTCCACATTACTCTCCTTCTTTGACAAATAGCCCTTACACAGCCTGGAGGTGTGTTGGGTCATTGTCCTGTTGAAAAACAAATGATAGTCCCACTAAGGGCAAACCAGATGGGATGGCATATCGCTGCAGAATGCTGTGGTAGCCATGCTGGTTAAGTGTGCCTTGATTTCTAAATAAATCACAGACAGTGTCAACATGCTTCAACGTGGGAGCCACACATGCGGAGAGCATCCATTCACCTACTCTGTGTCTCACAAAGACACAGCGGTTGGAACCAAAAATCTAAAACCAAAGGACATATTTCCACCAGTCTAATGTCCATTGCTTGTTTCTTGGCCCAAGCAAGTCCCTTCTTTTTATTGGTGTCCTTTAGTTGTGGTTTCTTTGCAGAAATTCGACCATGAAGGCCATGTCTCCTCTGAACAGTTGATGTTGAGATGTTTCTGTTACTTGAACTCTGTGAAGCATTTATTTGGACTGCAATTTCTTAGGCTGGTAACTCTAATGAACTTATCCTTTGCAACAGAGGTAACTCTGGGTTTTCCTTTCTTGTGGTGGTCCTCATGAGAGCCAGTTTCATCATAGCACTTGACTGTTTTTGCGACTGCACTTGATGACACTTTCAAAGATCTTGAAATTGTCCAGATTGACCTACCTTCATGTCTTAAAGTAATGATGGACTGTCATTTCTCTTTGCTTATTTGAGCTGTTCTTGCCATAATATGGATTTGCTTTTTACAAAATAGAGCTATCTTCTGTATACCACCCCTACCTTGTCACAACACAACTGATTGGCTTAAACGCATTAAGAAGGAAAGAAATTCCACAAATTAACAAGGCACACCTGTTAATTGAAATGCATTCCAGGTGACTACTTCATGCATGGTTGAGAGGATGTCAAGAGTGTGCAAAGCTGCCATCAAGGCAAAGGGTGACCACTTTGAAGAATCTCAAATATAAAATATTACACATTTTTGGGTTACTACATGATTCCATATGTGTTATTTCATAGTTTTGATGTCTTCACTATTATTCTACAATGTAGAAAATTGTACAAACATTTCAGAAAATCCCTTGAATGAGTAGATGAGTCAAACTTTTGACTGGTACTGTAAATCTATTTGAAAACATATGGCAAGACCTGAAAATGGTTGTCCAGTAATGATCAACAACCAATTTGATAGAGCTTGAAGAATTTGGAAAAGAATCATGGGCAAATGGTGTGGAAAGCTGTTAGAGATTAACTCAGAAAAAGTCACAGCTGTAATCAATGCCAAAAGTGCTTCTACCAGGTATTGACTGTGAATACTTATATAAATGAGATATATTTTTTTTAAATTTTCAATAAATTTGACACAATTTCAAAAAGCATGTTTTCAATTTGTCATTATGGGTATTGTGCATAGATGTGTGACAAAAAATATTGAATCCATTTTTAATTCAGGCTGTAACATAACAAAATGTGGAATAAGTCAAGGGGTATAACTACTTTCTGAAGGAACTATAGCCAATTCTGACTTTCGAGAGGAAATCCTTCACCTCTGCCTCCAGGACAAGATTCATCCCAATAAAAGTCAAACCGCTAATACGTGGAAGCTATAGTGACACCTAGATGCATATGGAGCGAGATTGACAGAAACTTTATGAGAAAGTCAACCATTTCCTTTTTGCCCCTTTTCCCTGCGAGGTTGGAGTTGAAAGCCGGGCCATCATGGAGTTGCTACTGGCGCCAATTAGAATACCCTTTTGGCACTGTGACGTCCCATTATCAATCAAAGCAGTTTTTTCTTCATATTTTTTTGGTGTGGTGATTGATACTAATCATATGGCTTATGATCTAATATTCGTCATCTTATTTTAATTGTAGAGCAAAGCTACTTCAGTGTGCGCCAATGAGGTAAGCGCATATTCCGTGACTCCTGCGCTCAAAAGGCTACATCACATTTTCCTTCCAGACCAGAAACGATGAAAGGCCTAGTTTCACAGCCCAAATTCATTATTATTGCTCACTTTGACTGGTATGTTCATTCCCCATCTGCAAACAGTTAAGCATTTTTCTTTTCATAATTTGTCCCCAAAGTAACACACTTTCCCTCATATTTTGCATAGTTTGTTCATGCCACACAAACCAGAAGATTTGCTAAAATGATTCTCTCTCACAAACACTTTTTCCTGCAACGCAACGTGGTAATTATGATATATGTCCCAGCAGCAGCTCAATTAGAAGCTATTGGTTTACTGACATGATATAAAACAAACAAAGAAAAACAATTGCGGATGGGGAACTGGATATATTATATTTATGGTGTAAATAATTCATTGATTATCGATTAGGCTATTAGCCCAGCTCCACATATCCCAGACATAAATCAATCAATAAAGTGCTACCTCAATAGTGAAAAACTGAAACCATGCATCTGCTCTGAAAATATAAATGAAAAGGGTGATTTTACCTGTTAATCCAGTACTTGATGCACAGAAGGTGACGAAAAGCACTAAGAGAGTCCGTGCTGCGGTGGATGCCATAGTGAGTATAGTGCGCTATTCCCGCGGTGCTGCGCAACAGAGGAAAGAGGAGGGAGAGAGAAGGCTGGCTAGACTGGGAACACCTTCAGCGGGGAAGAAAATAACCGGATGCATCTGGTTTTCAGGGGAAACCATAGAGTAAAATAGAGTACTCATCTTTGTATCTGTGCCATTATAGCGTCTGTGACAGTATGGGCAGTGCCATTGAGGCCATCTTCATTTTGAAATAGCACATTTTCTTCTTCACGATTGGCTGATCCCTCCTGATGAACCCGTTGGACATGACTCCAACAGGGTCACCAAAAGTTGGAAGTACTATATTAAAATGGCGGAAGCCTCTAATGGCGCTGCCAGTGTTAATACAGCCTTCTGGCCACTAGATGTCACTATCATTCTCTATAGGGGAAATGGAAGCGAGCCTGTGACATGACTTCCGCTTTTGGATGTTAAGCAGTATTCCCAGAGATACTTCAGAGGCGATAAGAATCTCAGTGGCCAATGAATGGGGAAACGTATAACGCCCCACCCAGCAGCCTATCGACCAATCGCATTCACATTGTCAGGCTGCGTCACGCCGTTGCTAAGCTAATCATCAAACAATCCCTTCTAAAAGTCAGGATATGAGTCGAGAAACCTGCCTATTTTCCTCAAAAGTACTTAATTTCGCAAGCTTCTTATTCACGTAAATCATGCTCATGTTGGGTTTTTCTGCTAGTGCACAAATTACTGCCACTGACTCCTTGAATGAGAGATCTCCTTGTCGGAGTGTATCCAGAATGCACCACGTGGCCCATTGATGACTTACGGGCAATGCACACAGTGGGCATTAATATGATTCCAATAGAGTTTCCCACCCCCCAAAAGTATCTCTGGTATTTCTGAGTTAACGAGGCGATACACCGTTATAACTCCTTCTCCACATTTACTGGATTGGTTGAACAGTGCAGAAAATAACCTCCCCCCCAACAGTTAAAGAAGGAAATGCCGCTCAGATGTTTCTTTTACGCCTGATAAGTTAGGTTAAATGGGAGCGGTGGGACAGACAGATCATTGGCGCTCTGTTCCCCCTACTGTACATCTGTCTTCCAGTTTCGCACCGCGATGGAGGAATGGGACTAACCCCAAATTTGCATTATTCCGGAGCTAGAGTCTATAGCAAGGGAAATTTCGAAACTGTATCCTACCATTTGGCAGACATAAAAAAAACGCCTCACTGTCAGAAGCTGTGTGATTCTATGTCTAAATTCTCAGTCAACCTGTCTTTTTGAAGGAATAAAATATGTGCATGTAATAGAGTAGGAGCCAATGTTTCTTATTAGTGTTTTCCAGGAGACAATTATTATTGGGGAACATGTAAAATGCATAAAATCAAACATTATATATAGGGCTATACTTGCACCCCCTTTTGATTTACATTTGGTTGAGTTGTCAACTAACGTGAGTTCAACATGAAATCAACAACAAAAAATTCACCATTTCATTGGATTTAGGTGAAAAAAATATGAAATTCTCTTACGTTGATTACTTTTTCAAATCCAATCAGTTTTCCACATTGATTCATTCAATGTCATCACATTGACTTTTTTGGTTGAAATGGTGTGGAAACATTGATTCAACCAGTTTTTGCCCAGTGGGTTGCTACTGTTGAGATGACTGCTTTGTCCTGAAGGTTTGCGCCTTGCCTCCAATAACCACAGCCTGAAAGGGCAATCCCGCTACGTTTCAACTTCACAGTCATTATCTCCAGCACCAAACCTGTGTCTACATATGTTAAAACAGCGCGTTTCTATGATCTGTAGTTCAAAATGTATAACAAAAGGTTAAAAAAATGCTTCTCTGTGATATCACAGGGTAGGATTAAAAGTAAGAACAATTTTGATTTTCAAAACCTGCCTAGCCAGAGGGAGGGTATTTTCTTACTCTCCACATCACCGCGAATCTCATAGTGTTTAAAAAAATAAAATAATCAACTTTTGATGATGTCATCAGGTTGAATCTTTTTTTCACATCTGTAGACACTGGTATTGTGCTGGATATACCCAAAAAAACGAGGTTGCAAAGTGGTGGTTACTGCAAGGAGCATCTAAGCCTTGGTAAAAGGAAAAGTCATTGGCGATTTTACAAACATTCACATTAGTTCCCCATGTCCTGTGAGGGTGGAGATGAAAATGCTTGCCCTCCGAAACAGCGTAGAGGTAATAAATAAAACTCTTCAAAGTAGTATAGACTGGCCTATCTCGTAACATCTGCCGTTTGAC
Source organism: Salmo trutta (assembly GCF_901001165.1). Classification (NCBI taxonomy): domain Eukaryota; kingdom Metazoa; phylum Chordata; class Actinopteri; order Salmoniformes; family Salmonidae; genus Salmo; species Salmo trutta. The sequence continues at coordinate 3,799,063 of NC_042991.1, forward strand.
TTCTGGGCCCACATGGCTATGCTTGGGTTTTTGGTTCTCAGTTTAAATGGTTTTATTGTTCCCTCGGTGAAGGACATGCATTCCTCCCGGTGTTACGTTCTCCAGAAGGCCAGAAGAAGTTATGCAAGACACAGTCATACGTCTTGTTGACCTCAAGATGGCCTGCCATACTACCATCTGGGCCAATCGTCTTGCTCAGGAGTGAAGCGAGAACAAAATTTCCTCATTAGAACACCATCTCTGTCAAAGTCACCCACCAGATCTTCATCAAACTCCTCATATGGACGTACACTACATGAGCAAAAGTATGCAGACACCTGCTCATCAAAAATCTCATTCCAAAATCATGAGCATTGATATGGTGTTGGTCCCCTTTTTGCTTCTATAACAGCCTCCACTCTTCTGTGAAGGCTTTCCACTAGATGTTGGAACATTGCTGCACAGACTTAATTACATTCAGCCACAACAGAATTAGTGAAGTCGGGCACTGATGTTAGGCAATTAGGCCTGGCTCACAGTTGCCGCAGTGAGGTCAGGGCTCTGTGCAGGCCCGTCAAGTTCTTCCACATGGATCTCAACAAACCATTTCTGTATGGACCTTGCCTTGTGCACGGGGGCATTGCCATGTTGAAACAGGGCCTTCCCTAAACTGCTGCCACAAAGTTGGAAGCACAAAATTGTCTGGAATGTTGTTGTATGCTGTAGTGTTTCCTCCACCAAACCTTACAGTTGGCACTATGCATTGGGGCAAGTAGCGTTCTCCTGGCATCCATCAAACCCACATTCGTCCGTCGGACTTCCAGATGGTGAAGCCTGATTTATCACTCCAGAGAACACGTTTCCTCTGCTCCAGAGTCTAATGGCGGCGAGCTTTACACGACTCAAGCCGACGCTTGGCATTGCGCATGGTGATCTTAGGCATGGAAACCCATTTCATGAAGCTCCCAATGAACAGTTCTTGTGCTGACATTGCTTCCAGAGGCAATTTGAAACTCGGAAGTGAGTGTTGAAACCAAGGCACTTCAGCACTCTGTGGTGCTGTTCTGTGAGCTTGGTTGGCCTACCACTTCTTGGCTGAGCCATTGTTGCTCCTAGATGTTTCTACTTCACAATAATAGCACTTACATTTAACGGGGCAGCTCTAGCAAGGCAGAAATTTGACCCAGTCCCAACCAGAGACTTAATTGGCTGGAGTGCTCCCACAAGAAGAAACGGTTTTTCTCTCACATTTTTCTGTGTCAACTTAGGACACTGAGAGACAATGCGTCCTTTCTCACGGATGTAATGACAAACTGGTGGATACAAAAAAAACAGTTTTCTAACTATCTTTATCTTTGGGCACTGTAGAAAAGGACTGAAACCTCACAGGCACGGTAGCGGGTGACATCTCTGGATTGCTTTTTGCGTAGGGATAATTACTGGGTGCTTTGTTTGTGACGGTAGTTTTATGGAACAACACAAGCTCATCTGCAAGGACTGCTGCTTTCTCAAGAGTGAGATCTTTGTGCTCATAAATGTAGGTGGCAACCATTTCATTAAGGCAATTCTTGAACTGCTCGAGAAGTATGAGTCTCTTTAAATCCTCAAGGTTCTTGACCTTTTAAGAACCACACCACTGATCAAAAAGACATGCTTGTTCCCTTACGAACTCAACATGGCTTTGTGATTCTATATTTTGTAATTTACAGAACTGTTGTCTGTATGCCTCTGGGATCAACTCATAAGCCTGAAGGATAGCAGCTTTAACAGTGTCATAATCTGAACTCTCCGTCAAGTGATAAAGAACACTTTGGAGGAGCACTTTGGAGGAGAACAAGAACACTTTGGAGGAGCCATGACCAAATATCTTGCAGCCATTTTTGGAATGTGGCAAACAGATAAAAATATACATCCTTCTCCTAGACCAAGATCAAACATATATACATTGGCTGTTTCGACCAAGATCAAACCCTGTTGAGGGTATAGGATGGCCTGACTGATTTCAAAGTACTTTCAGATCTATCTCCCTTTGTTGCGCTTTAGAGAATCGTTTTAGAGAATTTGATAGTACGCACAACCGGCCTCACAACCACAGACCACTTGTAACCATGCCAGCCCAGGACCTCCACATCCGGCTTCGTCACCTGTGGGATCGTCTGAGACCAGCAACCCAGACAGCTGATGAAACTAAAGAGTATTCTTGTCTGTAATAAAGCCTTTTTGAGGGCAAAAACTCAATCTGAACTGGCGCCGAATACACCCACTTGGGACTGGCTCCCAAGTGGGTGGGCCTATGCCCTCCCTGGCCCAAACATGGCCGTGCACCTGCCCAGTCATGTAAAATCCATAGATTAGGGCCTAATGAATTCACTTCATTTGACTGATTTCCTTATATGAACTGGTACTCAGTAAAATCTTGCATGTTGCGTTTATATTTTTGTTTAGTATATCAGTATCTAATAGCTATATGGGGTGGCAGATAGCCTAGTGGTTAGAGCGTTGGACTAGTAACTGAAAGGTTGCAAGATCGAATCCCCAGGTAAAAATCTGTCGTTCTGCCCCTGAACAAGGCAGTTAACCTGCTGTTCCTAGGCTGGCATTGAAAATAAGAATTTGTTCTTAACTGACTTGCCTAGTTAAATGAAGATAAAATATGCCATACAGGGCCAGCCTTAGCAAAATTTTGTGACATGGAGAGAAAACAATTACATTTTAAAGTTCATTTCCTGCAATTGTACACATTTTGCCATGAGACATGGAGAAAATGTTGCAATTATATAATTCATTTCATGCAATTCTACTCATTTTGCCATGGGTTGGAGATAACATTTTATAACAAAATGTCATGCATTTCTACAAATTTTGGAACATTTAGCAGTTTTACAGAACATTTCCTGAAAATATACACATTTTGACATGGGGTGGAGAGACATTTTATTAGTTTTAAAGCTCATTTCCTTCAATTCTACACATTTTGCCATGCCATGTTAATATGATATCTGAGTGAGAGTGACTAACAAAAGCAATGGGGGTCTCCTGGAGATCAGGGTCCCTGGGCCATGATTACTGCAGGTTTAGATCACTGGCTAGACTAACTTACCAAACTAAAGAATGCTAGCTGACATGGGCTAATTGAGTGACCATGTCAGTGACTGACATAACAGAATAAAAAAACTGCTTATGCACAACCAGATTTCGAAATTGCATCTTCTGTATTCTACTATTCTAACTCTCCACAGTAAGTTGAGAACCAGACTGAGAGTTAAGATACTGGTTTGTTTACATTTCTATGGTTGTGGCATGATGGAGTAGGCCTCAAGCTCCATCTAGTCACATCAAGGACAACATTTGTTTACAACAGTAGTATTTTAGTATCTTACCCCTTTCCTAACCTTAACCTCATTCTCCTAACCTGCCACATTAATTATCCTAACCTGCTACATGAATTATTCTAACCTGCTATGTAAACAAACCATCAGTAGCACCAACAACAGCCCTGGACACAGACTCCCACACTAGTGTCAGTCTATCTCTGAGCCTAGCCAACACTTCCCTCTGGTGGTCACAGGCTCTACCTGCACGTGAAGAACACATCCCACATAAGTTCAGAGATGTTCGGATGCCTGATGTGAAGGTCTGGTACCAGCAGACTTATTCTAAGGTAGTCTTCATGGGGGGGCAGTTTTCTGTTAGGGGTGCGTGAAATGTTCAGCAACCATGTTAGCAATACTTATTCAGCTTGTACATTTTACATTTTAGTCATTTAGCAGACACTCTTATCCAGAGCAACTTACAGGAACAGTTAGGGTTAAGTGCCTTGCTCAAGGGTACATTGGCGGATTTTTCACCTAGTCGGCTTGGGGATTCGAACCAGTGACATTTACGGTTACTGGCCCAACGCTCTTAACCGCTAGGCTACAGTATGTGCATACATTTTGCAAATGTTTAGTGGAGGCTTTCTTAATCAGTTCAGGTATAATTAAATAAGACTGCATTCCAAATGGTTCCCTATTTGGTGCACTATTTTTGAACATGACCCACAGGGCTGGCCAAAAGAGGTGCACTATGTAGGGAATAGGGTACCATTTGTGTCAGAGAAGAAGTAAAAAGTAAGGCCTTAAAGGCCCAGTGCAGTTAAAAATGTGATGTTCCTGTGTTTTATGTATATTTCCACACTATGCGTCTCTTAATAAGGTCTGGTCAACCAGAAGGGATAAGAGTAAAAAATCTCATTCTTGTGTCAGTAATACTACATATTCTCTTCTAAGTGTTGACATTAAGGGACCTATTAAGAAACATAGGAATGTCCTCATGGCTGATCCTGTTTGATGAAATATTTTCTCTGACCCTCCTCTCTTCTCACACTACGGCGCCAGCAGTGTAAGGGACTTTATCACTAGGGCTGACACTTATATCCCCCCAAAAAGGAATCATGGACGACTGGATGATTAAATGTGGACGTATTGGTGGCAATCTTTACCTTAGTTATCTCTAGACAGAATGTAGGTGGATCTATAATCTGCATTTTAATTTTTCTCCCCAATTTTGATCTTGTCTCATTACTGCAACTCTCCAATGGGCTCTGGAGGCAAAGGTCGAGTCATGCGTCCTCCGAAACATGACCCGCCTAACCTCGCTTCTTAACATCCGCCGGTTAATCCGGCTTGCAAATCATTACAGACTACAAAGGGAAGCACAGCCAAGAGCTGCCCAGTGACACGAGCCTACCAGACGAGCTAAACTACTTCTATGCTCACTTCGAGGCAAATAACACTGAAACATGCATGAGAGCACCAGCTGTTCTGGAAGACAGTGTGATCACACACTCTGCGGCCTTTAAACAGGTCAACATTCACAATGCCGCAGGGCCAGACGAATTACCAGGACGTGTACTGCAAGCATGTGCTGACCAACTGGCAAGTGTCTTCGCTGACATTTTCAACCTCTCCCTATCTGAGTCTGTAATACCAACATGTTTTAAACAGACCACCATAGTGCCTGTGCCCAAGAACACTAAGGTAACCTGCCTAAATGACTACCGACCCGTAGCACTCACATCTGTAGCCATGAAGTGTTTCGAAAGGCTGGGCATGGCTCACATCAACACCATTATCCCAGAAACCCTAGACCCACTCCAATTTGCATACCGCCCCAACAGATGATGCAATCTCTATTGCACTCCACACTGCCCTTTGCCACGAGTACAAAAGGAACACCTATGTGAGAATGCTATTCATTGACTACAGCTCAGCGTTCAACACCATAGTGCCCTCAAAGCTCATCAATAAGCTAATGACCTTGGGACTAAACACCTCCCTCTGCAACTGGATCCTGGACTTCCTGACGGTCCATCCCCAGGTGGTAAGAGTAGGTAACAACACATCCGCCACACTGATCCCCAACACAGGGGCCCCCCGGGGTGCGTGCTCAGTCCCCTCCTGTACTCCCTGTTCACTCATGACTGCACGGCCAGGCACGACTCCAACACCATCATTAAGTTTTCCGATGACACAACAGTGGTGGGCCTGATTACCAACAATGACGAGACAGCCTATAGGGAGGAGGTCAGAGACCTTGGTGTCCACATCACCAACAAACTAACATGGGTCCTCAGATCCTCAAAAGGTCCTACAGCTGCACCATCGAAAGCATCCTGACTGGTTGCATCACTGCCTGGTATGGCAACTGCTTGGCCTCTGACCGCAAGGCACTACAGAGGGTAGTGTGAACTGCCCAGTACATCACTGGGGCCAAGCTTTTTGCCATCCATGACCTCTGTATCAGGCAGTGTCAGAGGAAGGCCCTAAAAATTGTCAAAGACTCCAGCCACCCTAGTCATAGACTGTTCTTTCTGCTACTGCACAGCAAGCGGTATCGGAGCGCCAAGTTTAGGTCCAAAAGGCTTCTAAACAGCTTCTACCCCCAAGCCATAAGACTCCTGGACACCTAATCAAATGGC